>NW_028261386.1:40853708-41133708 GCF_051295495.1 Thamnophis sirtalis | reverse complement strand
TAGCAACCTCATTAAATTTACTAATAGTCCTAGGAACTGACTGGTTCAGTTTATCAATGCACATATTCATTGGCACTGAAAAACCCAATATTTGATTCTATGGCAACAGTAACTTCTTACCACATTGTTGGGCAAATAAATGGATTTTGGGAAGATATTTTCTTGATGTTTGAGGCTACTTCTCTATTGTACTCAAAAAGAATATGACCCATATGTGTGTGGAGACATATAATTTGTGATTTTCTGGTATAAGCAAGTTTCTGAATAGAGGACTAGACCAATTACTAACCCAGTGACTTAATGACAAGGTCAGTTTAGTCTAGTGGTTAAGTCACTGTGTTAGAAAGTGGGAGAATGTGAATTCTAGTCCCACCTTAATCATGTAAACCAGCTGGGTGACTTTGGGCCAGTCATGCTCTCTCAGCTCAGCTCAGCTCAGCTCAGCTCACAGAGTTGTTGTGGGGAAAATAGGAGGAGGAAGGTGTTAGGTAAGCTCCCCATTGGGAGAGCGAGTACGTTCAGAGAAGCATTGTGAGAGTGTTGTTGGAAAATACACAAACCAGCATACAGAGACACTGCAGTTTAAATAGGCTTTTACTTTCGTGGAAATAGAGGTATCAGAGTCCACCAAACAGTCCAAGTCATACATGGATAAGACAGTCAGTCATCAATGTCTTTCAGTTAAGGGATAATCCAAATAACATAGTCCAGTATCATATAATCAGTTCAGTACTCAAAGTTTGCTAGCAGTTGCAAAACTTACAATAGCTCACGGCACTTTCTAACAGCCAGCTTCCAAAACGCTTAGATCAGATCAGCCCAGCATCTAACAGAGAGCTAACAGTCATTCTGGCTCCCTCTTATGGCCGATTGAGGGAAACAGCAACCAATCACATTTTTCAGTATGATTTAAGAAACAGGTATAGCATTGTTACATGATTTCTATATTGCCAACCCAACTGTTAGATTATATTCCTAACATTCTCCCCTTTGGGGAGGACAATATATAAATCTTACAATCTTAATCCATATTCCTCGCAACAACGTTTATGCTTTATATCTTGGGCCTTAGTAAAATGATCTGCAATGTTATCTTCGGATATACAATACTCCAGTGAAACTAATTTACTATTCACACTTATCCTTACATTAAGATATCTTATATCAGTGTATTTTGACCTAGTTTTTACAGCAAGATTGAATTGAATTTACAGCCATCTGAATTGCTGCCTATTATTATTATTATTATTATTATTATTATTATTATTATTATTATTATTATTACACAATTGTATCACAGCGGCCAGTTGTTTCGCCGGATTTGGCATTGGTTACTAGTCGGGCCCCACCCAGGGGCCTAGGACGTCGTAACGTATTTTCGTAATATGCGTGCAGATCCAAGCAGTGCAGCTTTTTGCATTTGACTGATGGTGATTTTGTCAATTTTTAACTGTTTTAAATGTAATTCCAGTGCTTTTGGAATAGCGCCCAGTGTGCCAATTACCACTGGAATTACCACTACTGGTTTGTGCCATAGTCGTTGAATTTCGATTTTTAAGTCCTGGTATCTTGCGATTTTTTCATGTTCCTTCTCGGCGACCCTGCTATCACCTGGTATTGCGATGTCTATGATTGTGACCTTATTTTTCTCAACCAGTGTGATGTCTGGTGTATTATGCGCCAGTACTTTGTCGGTTTGTATACGGAAATCCCACAAGATCTTGACCATCTGATTTTCGGTGACTTTTTCAGGCTGATGTTCCCACCAGTTTGTTGCTGTTTTAATATTATAATTTTTGCACAAATTCCAATGGATCATTTGTGCTACTGAATTGTGCCGCAATTTATAATCAGTCTGCACGATTTTTTTACAGCAGCTGAGTATGTGATCAACAGTTTCATCAGCTTCTTTGCAAAGTCTGCATTTGGCATCATCAGAGGATTATTATTATTATTATTATTATTATTATTATTATTATTATTATTCAATTTATAAGCTGCCCTATTCCCGAGAGACTCAGGGCAGCTAAAAATCGAAGAGGGGAGGGGGTACAAAATAAAAAAATAAAAAGATGAACACATTTTAAAAAAACAACAATCATACCATACCATCGAGTGGGGCTGAGAGATTTAGCAGTTCTTTTTCTTTAGTTCTTTTTCATGTAGCTCCTGGAAAATGCCTTTCACAAAGGTTAAATGAGCTAACATATCTCCACCTCTCGGAAGACATGCCCTAAACAGTTTTCGTGTAAGATGTATGTGTGCACCTACAGTGTCACGTACATAAATCCTCTTCAAATTCTCCCAACATCTTGCAGCAGAATTTTCTCCATGAATGTGTACTAATTGTTGGTCATTCAGTGTTAGACCAATTATACACAATGCCCGTTTGTTGCATCGCTGAAAATCTGCTATATTCTTGGCATCATCAACGTTATCTGGATTCCAAGCAGTTATATCCGGTAGATTCTGTACAGCATCCCATAAACCTTCCCTACGCAGGAGTAGACTGCGTTTCATAGACCAGGAAACATAGTTTGTTCCATCCAACCGGGTTATCATCGATAGGCTTGTTGATGGGTCGCTCGCCATCTTCTCCAGGATAGTGCAATCACTAAATAAACAGCTGTCTGTATGCAGTATTGTGTATCAACACCAACTCTCCTTTAGCTACGTCTGGTACACTCTGGGCCCATAACTAGTGTTAGGTAAGCTCCCCATTGGGAGAGCGAGTAGGTTCAGAGAAGTGTTGTGAGAGTGTTGTTGGAGAACATACAAACCAGCATACAGAGACACTGCAGTTTAAATAGGCTTTTACTTTCATGGAAATAGAGGTATCAGAGTCCATCAAACAGTCCAAGTCATTCACGGATAAGACCGTCAGTCATCAATGTCTTTCAGTTAAGGTATAATCCAAATAACATAGTCCAGTATCATATAATCAGTTCAGTACTCAAAGTTTGCTAGCAGTTGCAAAACTTACAATAGCTCACGGCACTTTCTAACAGCCAGCTTCCAAAACACTCAGATCAGATCAGCCCAGCATCTAACAAACAGAGAGCTAACAGTCATTCTGGCTCCCTCTTATGGCCAATTGAGGGAAACAGCAACCAATCACATTTTACAGTATGATTTAAAGAAACAGGTATAGCATTGTTACATGATTTATATATTGCCAACCCAACTGTTAGATTATATTCCTAACAGAAGGTATGTTAGATATGTTCGCCACCTTGAATTATTTGCAAAATATAATAAAGATGAAATAAAAATAAAATGAATGGCTTATTGCCTAGAGTTAAGCCTGACATGACTTCATAGAATGGATTTGATGAAATCCATGCTAAATATTTATAGATGTAAAGTGACCTATTTGAAAAACAAGCTGCTTATAGTGCTGCGCCAGCAGTTCAGTTAGAAACAGCTCCATGTGCTGACCAACTGGTTTCATGTGGCTTATGTCCAAATTTGATTATTCAGTTGATATATAGAACTAAACTGGGTTTAATTATTAGACTAATACAATTATTAGAGTTTGAAATGTTTTGACATAAGGGATAAGAACAGCAAAAAGCTAAGGCTAAGCTTATCAACGACAACTGAGGGAATGCAGAACGGGAAAGGAAATAATGGCTCTGGGAATATTAGAAAGTGGGTGGGCCACTGGGATTTGCCACATTGGCAACCGGGACTGAGGAAAAACAGAGAGGAAAGGTATAATAAGATGGTTTATGGATGTGGCATGTTTAGAACTGCTTGGTAAGGAAGGAAAATGCATAGCAGCTTTGCCTTCTCACTCCATGAACACCACTTGAGGATTTCCTCTTTGTTTTGGTTGAAACAGCAGTCCAATTTTGTTGCAGCTAAATCATGGCCCATCTGGAATGGATTAGCAGAACTTTTGCAATACACTATCATTGTTTCAGGTTTGAAACAAAACATTTTCCATTTCATGCACTCTTGTAACTGATTCATATGCTATTATTAAGCAAACTACATAAAGAATTTAAAATAGGATGTGATTTTTCTTGGAGAAATGTTGATAGATATCCAAAAGCAGAGAAAGCTTTTATGTGTCACATTACTCACTCTAACAAGGCAAAAGATTGCAAGAATGTATTTTTCCAGAATGCAGAGGGTCAGATAAAGTATATTTACTGTGACAAGATTGTGAAGCAATATGAAAAAAATCCTATGACTGTTATTTATCCAATGTGAGCACTGTTTGTAGCAATTATTTTTCAATAATACCAATACGCTACCTTTGAAAAGCGTTCGGAGACTGCAGCTAGTCCAGAATGCGGCCGCGCGAGCGATATTGGGTGTACCAAGGTACACCCACTTTACACCTGTCCTCCGCGAGCTTCACTGGCTACCGATTGGTCTCCGGACGCAATTCAAGCTGTTGGTTATTACCTTTAAAGCCCTACATGGCTTAGGGCCAGCCTACCTGCAAGACCGCCTACTGCCACATACCTCCCAGCGGCCAGTGAGATCCCACAGATTGGGCCTCCTACAGATGCCGTCAACCAGACAATGTCGGCTGGCGGCTCCCCGGAGGAGAGCCTTCTCTGTGGCTGCTCCGACCATTTGGAATGAGCTACCACCAGAGATCCGGACCTTACCCACTCTCATGGCCTTCAGGAAAGCTGTTAAAACCTGGCTTGGGGCTGTTGACCCCACCATTGAGGTCCAGCCCCGATTAGAACGAATGCATGTGTTGTGATTTTAAATCTGTCTTTTTTATTATTTCTTTCTTCCTCTTTTTTGTAAGCCGCCCGGAGTCCTTTGGGATTGGGCGGCATATAAATCCCATTAATAAATAAATAAATAAATAATAAATGTCTTGTACCGCTTTTTCCTTCTACTTTGCTCAAAGGCCTGGAAGCAAATCTCTTTTGGACAGTATTGTTTCCCTGTGTTTCTAGTTTTTGGTAAAAAGCCTGTTCTAGTATCACGTTGTGTATTGTGACTTTGTGAAAACTATCTAGAGAAAGTAGAGTGTACTTTGTCCTGTCTGGTTATACAATGTTCTTCTTATACAAAGTTCTAATTGTTCATAATTACACAATTATGAATTGTTTAATAATGAGTAAATAGGAGATGGATGGTATAAAATGCTACCACTTTCCAGTGTCAAAGGAATGACACAACAGGTAGTCCTTGCTTAACAACCCCAAATGGGACTGTTAACTCTATCTCTAAACAAAATGGCTCTTAAGGAACACATTATGTGACTGCAATAGATTTACAACCTCACCTCTGCTGCAGTTGTTAATTGAATTCCCATAATCATTAAATGAAACCACAAACTTGCTATTTTACCTCCAGTTTTCCATTGATTCTACTTATTGGAAATCATCTTTGAAGTGCAAAAATGATGATCATGTGATCTTGCCTGCTAGTTGCGAAGTACCTGAATTTTGATCATGTGACTGTAGGGATGACTGCAGTGCAAGCACAGTCATAAAGTTGCTTTTTCAGCACCATCATAACCTTAAACAATTGCTAAACAGAGCAGTCATTAAGTGAGGACTACCTGTACAGGAACAGAAATAATAAGAGAGACAATAACTTCAATATAAAATCAAAAATACCAGTCAGTGGAGTGATCTGTACTAGAGTTACTATGTAAAAGCAGTGAAAGCCAAAGAAAAATACCAAGTTCTTCACCTTATACGTGGAAACTGAGAAAATTGTTCCTAGATTAACTTTAAATTATAGGAATTCTCTGAAACTTCAGTGTGGATACTAGCTTGGCCTCATGGAAAATGGAAAAACTATTCTGGTCTGGACTGATTTATTTGGGCAGTCTTTTAAGTATGATTGGAGCTGCTGGCTACAAGGGGGGAGTCAGAGAGACAAAGAGGACTAAGGTAGTAGTCCTTTAACTCCATTTCATTTGAACTTTTCTAAGGTTGGTGATTGGAGCTGCTGGCTACAAGGGGTGTGTGACCTGACCACTAGACCAGAACTAACCAATTTTGTATTTAAGTACAATGACAATAAAGATTATATATAGATTCGGGTTAATGTCAGCGTTCCAAATATCATCCAGAATTAAATCAGAGTTCAAGGCATAGTTTTCATCAAAGTTCCAATTTAATAAGAGAGACATGTTGGTACATCTGTGGAAGACCCGAATCTGAAAGCTTCCTGGGTTTTCCACCCAGTTGAAAGTTCAAGACCTTTCCCCCACAACCACACGTTCATCACATGGTCCAATCTTCCTCTGCCATGCTGGCATTTTCACCCATCTAGTTCCGGTCAGGTGCAGAGGTGCGGAGACAAAAGATGACCTTGAGCTTTCTAGAAAGGAATGTTTTATTTTGACAACACATCCTGCTCCTTACTGTTCCCCCTCCCAATTCTCCACTAATGAAACAGCATAGTAAAGAAAGAGAGAGAGTGTGTGTGGCAGGCCAAAGATCTTAAAAGGAATATGACTGCAGGCCTGACAGGGGGAGTCAGAGAGACAAAGAGGACTAAGGTAGTGGCCCTTTAACTCCATTTCATTTGAACTTTCCTTTCCTTTCCGTATTATAGATATAGTTGCTATGGTGACTTGTATTAATAACTCTGTATTGTTAATCGTGCATTGAGAGTAGAGGAAAGGTAAAAAGTCAAGAATCTATTTGTCATTTAGTAAGAGATTTTGCATGTGCAACCATTTCTAATGAAAACACAAATTGTTCAGTTGGAATAATAGTTACAGCTTTGTTTTGTATTCTGAAATCTTGAGATGGTTGTGCCTTATAATAACAAAAAGTATCAGTGAGAATCAGCAGCTGTGGTATATAAATCACAAATGGATCAGGAAAAGTACAAGGAAAGATGAAATGAGAGATGGAGCCCAGAACAGAAAGGAGGGAAAAAAAATAAAACTAGATGAAGAAATGAGACCACAGCCTATTTTGTCTATTCAAATGGCTCATTTTATCTTCAGGTTCTACCCTTTCACAAAGGGTACCTGCAGCCTACATTTCAGTGATTAATGAGTTATAATTTGAACACAGAGTAGTAAGTTACAGACTTTTTCCTTTTCTCCCTCTAGTGGCAAGACTTTAAAAAATCGTGATGGCTGTGCATATGACATTGTCCTTTTTTTGCACTGTTAATAGTGATGGTTATTTTTTTTTCTTAGATGCAACAGCAGATTATTAAATGTTGAAGATGTTCTGACAAGTTTTGACAACACAGGAAATGTTTGTAAGTATTATGGTCGTTTTATTAATAAAATTTAGCATGTATCTCAGTACAAAAATCTGCCAAGATATTTTTTCAATGTGAATATCACAGAAGGAAAACCAGAACTAAAATCAGACAAAGAGGAGATCTTAAGTGCTAGTAAGAAATAATGTATTGTATAAAAGCCAGGCACTATAGCAGGACTATAAAACCAAATTAAATATAAACCTATACAATTTTATACATGTAAAAATCTACATGTCTTAAACAAAATAATATGAAACTAATGTTTAGCACAACTTATTTAAAAGTGATCACAAAGAAGTCATATAGTAAACTAAATGTTTTATCATCCTTTAAAAAAAATATAGTAATAGCAAGCATGAGATGTAACAAATAATTTAATAAGTGCTTATATTGAATAGTATTACTTTCATTGCATTTGAAACATTTTTTCCCATAATTATCTGTTGAAATATCTGCTACATATGGAGCCTTGAAAAGTGATTATAATATCACATATTAATAATATCACATACATTGCAATGGGTTGCGAGAACAACTTTGGGAAATAGGAGGAAGAGCTGCAGCCTAGACAATGATCTGATCTTGAACAAAATCTGTCTTGAAAGGAGGAATGAGGTTGGAGTAAGTATCTTAGAAAATGCCCCCCCCCTCCAATTATTTGGAAAGTAAAGACAGGGGACTAGGGAAGTGTTTTCAGAGTTGCAAGAATCTATTGTTAATCTTACAAGAAAGGCAGTGTTAGTACTCATGGAGTACTAACATCCTGAAAACTAATTTAAGGATTGAATAAACACACTGGAACAAAAGTGCCAATTTATAAAATGAAAGTAGGTTGACAACATTCATTTCTTGGGGGTGGGGGTAGAATATTCCATGAAATGGAGGTCATGACTAACAGATTTACCTGATCTTCATATCACCTCACAAGTATAAATAAATAAATAAATAAATAAATAAATAAATAAATAAATAAATAAATAAATACGTTTGTTTCATTTTTTCCCAATCTGATTTAGAACAACTAAATATAATAACAAATAATTTGAAATTATTCATCAAATTAAATATTTTGACATAGCACTTTGCTTCCATTTGGCTTTCTAGGCCCATTTATTCAGAGATTTCTTTTGACACATAATTAACTTCCTTAAGTGTCATCATTACATTAGAGAATATACATATGTATAATACCAATTATCTTTGAGATCAAGATTAACAATGAATGCAAAGTAACACTGAATCTCAATTTAATGTAGAAAATATAATTATCAACAAAGGATTTACTTCTCTTTCAATTTATTCATTTGTAATATTGTTTATTATAGAAAGAGTATGCCATTCAGAGAGCCAATTACTCATGTCACAATACAATCCTATTAAGAGTTAGGTTTCCTTCAAATTATTTCAGTATAGAGGGATATACTGTATTTTAGAGGATTTGACTGTTGGAATATTCCTGAATATCCTGTCCTGAAATATTCATTCTTATTTTCTGATTTTTGCTACTGGTGTATGAGTGCATATTTTTGGTATTGTTTTCAGATGTTTCAACCAGTGGTGGGTTCCTAACCAGTTTACTACCGATTCACTGAGAGGGTGTTATATGTGTGCACTTTGCTCGCGCCTGCACCCACTGTGCATTGCTGCACATGCGCAGTTGAATGAAAACTGTTCTGCGCATGCACAGAAACATGCCAGCGATGGCAGAAGAGACTGGTGAACCGGTTCAGGGGTGTTGCAGTTCCAGTGACCCAGGCTGCCATACCATTACTAGTTTAGCTGAACCAGTTTGAACTGGTAGGAACCCACCACTGGAAACCATAAGGGAGGAACAAAGGGAACAGAAAGGGAGGTATGAGGACAACTGCTCTAAACCTGTCCATGATAGTCTGGCTTTGATTACAGTCTGCCATTGTTCCTTTTTTGGGGTACATGAAGGGGAGAATAAGAGGCAGGAAATTTGGAGGAAAGTGATTAGTAATCAGCCTTGTTGGTATCAAATTTGAGGATAGCCCCCAATCAATCCTCTCATTTCAAATCATGTGCTGCTGGGAGACAAGGAAAAACGAATAGACTAGAGGAGGGGAGTCACTAGGTTATCTTGAACTCATCTACCTCTAGCATAATGAAAAGATCCATCTTCTCTAACTTTTGAAACACTTTTGATTTACCATAAAGAACACTCTTTTGTATTGCAAACCTGATATTATAATCAATGCCAGATGTTTGTTCATTAAAAAGTAAAGAAAACAAAGTGTCTGGGCCTGGGATATTATATATAAAGTCTAACTTTGATTTATGAATCTTTACAGTTAAAGAAATTTTTGAAGACTAAAATGGAGCATATTGACATGTAGAAGTACTAGAAATATTATTGTTACATTTATAGGAACATAAGCAATATATTTAAAAAAAGAATAAATCAGATATTCAGATTTCCCCCCCAGAAATTTTACTGTGTTTTTGTAAATCCATATACAAATTTAAAAAAAAACAGTTTTCTGTATAAATAAGACTGAGAAAAAAAACTAATATTCTGCTTCCATTAGTAGTAAATGAAACCATTCTTAAATATAGTTAATTCATTTAAAATATGTCTTTTTAAAAATCAATATTGGATTATACTTCATTGTGAACTGACATTTTAAGTTCAGAAAAACATCAATTTTAAAAACTAACTTTTGAACTCAGAATGATAATAGAATCTACATGATAGTGAATAACATAGCAAAAAGCTTGGTACAATTCAGCTTCAACTTGTAAGCTTTCATCCTCTCTGAGTATCTCAGTCTTTATAATACAGCTTGCCTAAAGTGTGCTTAGCAAATGTGTTATTGAAATAGTGTTAGATAGAAAAAATTAATTCACAGATTGACAGGAAAAAAGGAGGACTATGGGAATTTTGTGTGTGTCTGCCTTTCATTCAGTCTCAATTCCTAGCAACTGCCTAGATAAATGATTTATATATTGCAAAAAAAACAACAACCAACAACTAATATCAAGACTAATTGAAAGAACCCTACGAATATACTGTATAGCTAATAAAATTTTAAATTTGAAAAAAAAATGAGAGCAGAGGTTGAAAAACTGGTAGAGTTTGTGAATATTGATTATTTTGTGCTTCTGTAGGTTTGTGTGTGTGTTGGGACTAACGTTTTGGTCCCAAAGCCATGTGGTTGTAAAACACAATGTCATATGACTACATTGCATAACCACGACAAACCCAGCTGTCCCTGTTGGCATTGTTAAGTGAGGATTATGAGTCTTTATGCAAGGAATCTCCCCACAACTTTATGCCGGCTTTCACCTAGCAAATCCAATGGGGAAGCCATGGTAGAAAGTTGCAAGTCCCAGGCAGCTCTCAAGCAGGCTAATGGGCAGTTAAGTGGTTGTTGCAAGTGCAGATAGGCTGAGAGTGGCTGTTGCCAGGTGTGAGAGGGTGCACCAGTGGTGAACTGGTGCTGGGTGCAGGTTATGCTGGTGGCCACCAGCATGTGCTATAGAGTGTGAGCCGAAGGTCTGCAAATAGGTGGGTGCTCCTTAGAAGAAAAAGTGGCAGGAAGCAGGATTAAATTATAGGCACAATTTGCAACCTTCCCTGTCAGCCTCCCCACTGGCTTTGCTTGTGAGAAGCCAGCAGGAAATCAGAATAGGTGATCACATGACAGGAGGACATTGCAACTGTTATAAGTGTGAGCTGGTTGCTAAGCTCCTGGAGCATTATAGTGTAACCACAGGATGCTGGATGGCCAGAATGTCAAGGACCACTCACAAATATCACTTGTTGAGCATTTTTGTAACTTTGTAATAGTTGTTGAACGTGTGGTTGCGATACTATCTGTATCACACATTCTCCCTGTGAATTAGATTTGCATTTGGAAAGCTCTTCATAATTGGGTGATGAAAAAAACAGTACAAGTAAGCATGGAGGAATATTTGACTGCACAAATAAAAATTCTACAGACTTGCTCTAATGTGTATCCTGATTGGGAGCAATAGTATTAATATTGAAATATGTAAGATATTAATTCTTAAACCACAAAATCCAAATAATAGTAGCTTCTTTCATTTTTCAGCTAGCTTAATGTAGATTAATATACAGTTTGCATCCATGTATCTTATCTCAGGCATCTTATTAGCAAAATAGTCTAGCTTCTAAAGCTGCTCAGTAGTAAAGTAGCTCATTAACTCAAAATAAAATGCTGCCACTAGCTGGCAGCATTATATTAAATTTGAATAAACTACTTTAAGTTTAAGTTTTATATTTTACCAACTGCTGGTCTTTATATGGGTATGTATACTCCTCATACAAGAAACTGAAACATGGCTTCTTATGTTTATATTATTTCATTACACCTATCTTTTATTGAATGAAATAATTTTATCCTTATTTATACTGCCATTTATTTATATTGTTTTAATGTTTATTTTGTTATTCAGTAATACATGCAAGCACTTTTGCTATGAGTCACTTTAAAATATTGTACTTGCTCATTTATTTATTGAGAAAAATATTCCAAAATTCCATATTGGATATATGGCATAAATATGTTTTCCTATAAGATTACAGTTCATTTAAGGGGAATTTAGAGTCAGCTAAATTGTTTCAATCAGTAGGATAATACGTAATAGGACTGTGTGTGTGTGGTGTATGTGAGTAAATGAGGTCTATATAATTCTGGGTACTTACTATCAAAATTTGTGCAGAAGTATTGAAAGTTCAAAAAGGTTCACAAACTTTTGAGTACCAGTGTATGGATTTGTAATGTATATGTTGCATGCAGGACTGGGTTTTGCTATAGTAGGCCTTTCAATTGTAAGTAGAATACAGAGTTGGTTGGGATGAACCTCATGCTTGACAAGCTCTGCTTTAGTACTGTTACCACCTCTATAGTTTAAAATTAGTCTGGCATTGTGTTGCCAGCTGCCTTTTTGCATCTTTAAACATTGCTTGGCTTCAGTGCTACGCTAAGGACAATTTGAAATGTTCACATGCTTAAATGCATTAATATATGCAAATGACCAATGGCTATTTATCGTTAATATAGCAAATCTATGTGGATGCTTTCTGGGAGTAGTGGACAACCTTTTTACTATGCTGATGTTATACTCAAGGTAGTTCTAACTGATCATGATTCAAGTGTCTAAATGATTCCAAAGTTTACAAAGTTATGTGGCTTACCCACAGAGGACAATTCAGATTTGCTAAACTTTGAGGACTGCATTAACATAGGTGGAGCCACTGTTCCTCTGGAGAAATTTTTTTAAAAAAATCTGAATACTTTCTAATAAGTGGCAGACCTGCCATAACAGTAACACCAAACATTTGTATAACTGAATAATTTGGAAGCAAAATTTAAAAAAAGGTAAGTTGAGATGCAGAGGGTTATTTCTATCTCTCTGTTTTATATCTTAGTTTAGTTAGCATTAATAATATATTGAGGAATATTATTGTATGTGAAGAAAAAAATCAAAATTCTTATGAGTCTTTGCATCTATATTGCCTACTGCAATTGCTTCAGAATTGATTTACAGTAACCTTGCTGAGTAGGCTGATTTAATGATTTCATGCTGCTTATCATGAGGGTGAAACTGGGGAAAACATTATTTTTAGATTTATATCCCTCTTTTCCTTCAGGAAATGGCAATGCATTTCTCACTCAGTAAACAAACAGTGATAAGTGAAATGTAAATTCTGCCAAGTGGGAAAAGTATCGAAGATTTGAATTTCTTAAGTTAGATATACATAATTTTAAGATGAACAATCTTTGAATCAATTCAATTAATAAAAATGGTCTTTCCAGGAAAAAGTTATTGTTCTAAAATAAAGTCAACAGCAGGGGGCAGTACAACTCTCCATGCTTATGTTTTACTGAGGAAGCAGTTTAAATAGCCAAGCAATTAAAGATCTTGCACTGCACAACACTCAGGAGATAGAAATGCACTTAAATTTTGTATGTGTTTCTGATGGCTACAACTGGTTGAGAAAACTGAGCATATTGTTGAATATATAATCTTTTGAATGTATATACATTTTCCTACCCCAAATTACAAACAAGTCTTATACTTGTTTACAAATGCTAATTTACAAATGAGTATTTACAAAGGATACATTTACAAATTTGATTTTCTTTGATTGTGAATGGCTAGCTTGCCTGAATATCATGAATATTTTTTCATTTTAAAATGTAATAAAGAATAATATACTGTGAAATTGCTTTGATAAATTTGAGTTTCTTCTAACAATAATACATTTTTAGATATATTATCTATATCATTATTGTACTATTATTTATAACAAATTATTATTAATACAATATCTGTTGATCCCTTAGCAGAATGGGGATATTTTCTTTACTATCTATTTGCAAAAACTGATCAAGATCATTTAGGAACCATTCAAAATAGCTTTTCAAGAGCTGGGGGTTATTAAAAAGAAAAGAAGAAATATATATGTCTATATTTAGTGGATTAAAATTATGATTTAGATTTCTATAATTCTGTCTTTATTGTGGATGATAACATTCTGCTCACATTCCTTCAAAATATTTTCCTCCAAAATTTATTTGTTGTGTTTTACGTTGCTTTCTTCTTTTTTATATTATGCTTCTCATACCCAAGTGTTCTTTAGTCAGGGTCAAGAAGTCTGCAAAGTTTGGGATCTTGAGCAGTTTCCCAGTTTTCTTGAAAACATAGACATAAATTATAGATTGAGTATCTCAGAATTTCTTATTCTACTTTTCAAGTATGAAAACATATTCATCCAATTAAAACATAGGAAGTTAGTCTTAGCAAGAATTTGTTTGAGAAAGATTGTAAATGTATGTGAACAAATCAAGAGATACATAATTTTAAGGAGAGAATCGTAGAAAATAGAATATCAGAGTTGGAAGGGACCTTGAAGATCTTCTAGTCAATCCCCTGCTCAAGCAGTACCTACCATATTTTTCGGAGTATAAGATGCACCAAGATTTTGAAGAGGCATATTTTTTTAAAAAAAGGTTTTGCACTCTGCAGACCTCCCAAAAACAGGCCATTTTTCACAAAAATGGGCCCATTTTTTGTCAAAAAAGGGGCATGCACAGCCTTTAGGAGGCTTATAGGTTCCACCACAAAACCGCGGAGGACAAAATCGCGCTCGACGAAAGCGCGCATTTGACGTCATCACAGCACGACGAAAACATCGCGCTGTGATCGAAAAATGTAAAAATAAAGTGAAAACCTTACCCTAACCCCCCCAAACCTAACCCTAACCCTAACCCTAAACCTAACCCTTAACCTAACCCTAAATCTAACGCTAAACGTAACCCTTAACCTAACGCTAAACCTAACGCTAACCCTTAACCTAACGCTAAACGTAACCCTAATGCTCTAAACCTAACCCTAACCCTTAACCTAACCCTAACCCTAGCCCTAACCCTTACCTTTATGTGAATCGGCTTGCTTTAATTTTAATTTTATTTCAATTTTTAATTTTTTTCGTCGCGCTGTGATGACGTCAAATGCGCGCTTTCGTCGAAAAAGGTGTGTCTGATTTTCCCATTCTTGCTATACTGTAATGGAATGTCATGATGATACATTCAGCAATTAATCCACTAGCAGCTCTGTCTCCTCTGAAGCTTTTCCAAATGTATGCTTTAACCACTGATGCAGAAAAGGAGGCAGTTGACAAATGTTATGGTCAAGCTTGGGAATGAAATTGACAGAACATGTAAACAAGATATGTATGCTGCTTACTTTTGGAGCCAATTCTGAAGGGCCTCTTAACAGCAGGCGAAAAATGCCAAAAGATAAATGGTGCACAGCAAATCTGGAGGAACATTGGGGGCAATTGTGCTGTTCTCTGAGGTTTGTGCATCTTGAAGAAGGGCACAAGGTGGCCTTTCTGAAAGGCAGCAGTGGTGCAAGAGTTTGTGTAGAAGCCTGTTGTGATGGCAGCTGAATGAGACTCCTGAAGGCTCCAGTTCTCTACATCAGGCCCAGGTCCGGTGCTGCACCCAAGAGCCACTATGCAGGGTGGTTGGTCTAAATCAGGAGGAAGATAGGCGGGGGTGGGAAGTTGGGCAGCATTCCTCAGTGGCAGCAGTGATGCTAGGGCTGACATAGGGGTCTGGGTGATGGTAGCTGGTTTAGACTTCTGAAAACTCATGCCTCTACTTCCGGCCAGAGCCAGCACTTCCTCCACACTGTAGGGCTAGGGTAGGGCAGCTTCAGCTTTGTACCATACACCAGCTCATATGTGGTTTGCGCCAGGTCCCTGAGGCACCCCCATATTATGCTTAATAACCCATGTGATCACTTAACGGCCACAACTGAGAATCCTTGGACTGTGATTGCTGAGTGATGTGGACACATGGTGACTTGATTTATGACAACAATATAGAACCTAAATTTCAGGGTCAATTGTGGTCGTAAGTCGAGTACTACCTTTACTATGGGAGTTTCTTTCATCAAGTCATATGGTTGGAGGTTAAACTTTTACTTCTTTCAAACATACACTGAACATTATACACTAATACAGTTGTCCACAGTAACATTTTCAGTAGACACAGTGGTAATTCATATGAATCTTCTTTTTTCTCTTTTTCCAGCATTGGCTTTGGCTTTGGCTTTCCCTTCCCTGACTTTTTCTTGAATGATCAGAGAGTTCTGAAAGTTGGAATGTATATTTTAAATGTAATACTCTTTGAAGTGAAATAAAGTGACATGAAACTTTAACAAATTACACTTTATAAAATGATTTGGCATCTTAAATTAGACTATTAGAAGACTGTAAAAATCTTTTAACAATGAATTACATGTTACATTTAGCTGCCATGTAGGACTGATTTGAACACCCCATTGAGAAGAATTCTTATTTCTTCTACCTGGTTCATTGTGCCAATGCACCATATTTTTCAGATTATAAGATGCTCCGGACTATAAGCAATGTTCCCTCTAATTTTTTTTTCAGTGTGTGTGGCACATTTTCATGCCTGAGCACCTTTTTTTTTAGCCATAATTGCCATCAGAGCAGATGTTGCGGAGGGGGACAAGGAGGAAAAGGGTCCCCTCCCTCTTCCTCAGACCCCCAGGAAAGAAGGAAAGGAAAGGAGGGGGAGGGAAAGGAAAGGAAATGGGAAAGAAGAAAAGGTAAGGAAAAAGGAAAGGAAATGGAAAAGAAGCAAAGGAAAAAGGAAAGGAAATGGGAAAGAAGAAAGGACAGGATGAAGAAGGGAGGGAAAGGGAAGAGAAAAGAAAAAAGGGGAAAGGAAATAAGGAAAGGAAAGGAGAAAGGAAAGGAGAAAGGAAAGGAGAAAGGAAAGGAGAAAGGAAAGGAGAAAGGAAAGGAGAAAGGAAAGGAAATGGAAAAGAACGAAAGGAAAAGGAAAGGAAAAGAGAAAGGAAAAGAGAAAGGAAAGGAAAAAGGAAATGAAATGGAAAAGAAGGTAAGGAAAAAGGAAAGGAAAGAAGAAAGGAAAGGAGAAAGGAAAAGAAAAAGAAAAGGAAAAGGAAAAGGAAAGATAGAAGAAGGACAGAAAGGGAAAGAAAGAGTGGAATGGATTGTTACTGCTCAAAAATCAAGTCTCAAGATCCCGTGGACACCTTTGGCTCAGGCAGTCCAATTCCACACTGGTTCCCTCTCTGCCCGAAGCGAAGGGATCGCAGAAAGACTGCCCAGCCCAGAACGGGGCTTCAGACACGCAATGCCTGAGAAATCCCAGATGTGCAGAGAAACACAGGCTACAACCAGCGAATCATGTTTTCTCAGGAACCGAAGAGCCGAGGTGGCATAGTGGTTAGGGTGCAGTACTGCAGGCCACTTTAGCTGACTGTGATCTGCAGTTCAGCGGTTCAAATCTCACCGGCTCAGGGTCGACTCAGCCTTCCATCCTTCCGAGGTGGGTGAAATGAGGACCCGGACTGTGGGGGCAAGTTGCTGACTCAATTTGCTAAAAAAATTTGTAAATCGCTTAGAGAGGGCTGAAAGCCCTATGAAGCGGTATATAAGTCTAATAAATAAATAAAATAAAATAAATAAACCAACGAAGTCCCATAGGACCAATGGGAATTCTTCCTTCTGCAGCATCATCGGTCTCTTCCTTGATTTCACCAATCACCAGATGGAGGAGAGAGTTCGGTGCAGAGAGAGAAGGGAGGGAGGGTAAATATTTTGAGTCACATTTAAAGAAACACTTAAAGAAACACTGTGCTGCAGTTTGAAACTTGTGTGCGATGTTTTCTTGTTATATGCGCAGCTGCGCAGGCGCGCAGCTTAGAGGGAACACTGACTATAAGAAGCACATTAGCTTTAGAGGAGGAAAACAATATATATTTTTTGCCTCTACCTCTGTGGCCTGTTCACTGCCACCACCTCCCGTTTGCTGCCGCCATGGTCCATTTGCTGCTGCCATGGCCCATTCACTGCCGCCACCCATTCACCATCACGGCCCATTCACCGCCAATTGCTATAAATGGGTGGTGGTGATAGGTGGCAACAGCGATCCCTGCTATCTAGAACAGCTGATTTATGCCACACGAACCCCACTCCCATCCCCCAGCCGCAATATTCACTGTATAAGATGCACAGACATTTCCACCCACTTTTTTTGGGGTGGGGGGAAGTGCATCTTATACTCTGAAAAATACGGTACTTCTATTTCTATATAGGAGTACACATGCATATATGGAGGGTAGACATATACAAAATTAGCATATTAAGTTAATAATTTTGTCTTGTTCTAAATTTAGTTTATATATTTCTTTGATGTCTGTTTCCTTCTTTCATTTCTACATTTTGTATGCATTTTATAAAATGGCATATATGCCCGCGTAATTGAGTTCAAAGCTGGATTATTTCCTTAACTGGCAAATATTTTTAATTAGTTTTGAGAATTTTGGTGGCCAATACTTCAGTATTAGAGAGACTCAAAATGTTAGTTTGTTAGTTTTCCTTGATGGACCAAAATGTAATTGGATATATGCGAAGCTTGCATTGAAAAATGTTTCCAATTTGAAAAAGAGAGCATCAGATAAATTCTTTGCTAGAAGCAATATCTTACCATACCCCCCAATTATTGTTAAAAAGTTGCTTCTGGTTCAGAATTTATTGATGAATATGCTTCTACTACTAGTAGCTTTTTGAAGAAATACTTTATTGTGTATATTGACACTGTAAGTCTCCCAGTATACTGCAACCATACAGTATAAATCTTATTTATAATTTTTCCCACTCTCTTGTAAAGTTTTAGTGCTTAATACATATGTAACCAATATCTTAAATTGGATCCAGAAACAAACTGGCAATCAGAGCAATTCATGCAATAGTGGTGTTAAATGGGCGAGTCTTGGGCCCCTAGGACTCCATACAGTGCTGGATTTTATGCTAATTATAGCTTTGAAATACTCTTTAAGAATATCCCCATGTATACACATTGCAGTTCTAGTGATTCCATCATACTATAAAAAGTATCAAAGAAGGCAAAATGCCTTTTTAGTAATCAAACCTTACTGAGTATTTCTGGTTCATTACTTTTAATGGACCTGTATTTAGTTTTAAATATTTTATTAGTGATTGTCAATAATTCTTCCTCATTCAGTTTGTAGTTTTAAATTTAGCTTCCCCCCTCTCTAATTGCTGTTTTTGTGCATTGTGGATGACATAATTTTGACATTCAATGAATTTAGCTTTGTTTATTTGCCCAGATATTTATTTATGGCACCATAAATAATGAAGTCATATTTGAAGATTTTTACCTGCTGTTAATCTGGACAATTAGGAACTTTATTTTAGAAATTCAACTAATCTTAACTACCTGAACAATAATTGGCTAGGGGATTTAAGGCTTTTTTTAATCCAATGAATGTTTGTGATAGAAATACTACATTGCTGCTACAGCAAGGTTGCAATATGCCTATTGTCTAATTTCAAAGGGTGGTGCTCTAATGTAATTACATTTAATTTAATTATATTAACCACAAGAGGGTTAATGTACAAATTAAACAACAAGGGGAGCATATTTAAACCTTAAGGGCATACAGGTTAGAGGAATATACATAGGTTAAGCCATTCATATGATATTTCATCTAAACTCTCAGTTATTTTTATGGTACAAAGTGCTTAAAAAAGGATAAAAACCAATTTTAATAAATTTAATTGGACAAAATAATTTCATGTTCATGTATGTTACCTTAGCTGAATTTTTCAAAACTATTAAGTAACAGCATCTGCAGAGTTTACCATAGTTATAATTTGAAACAACTTACATCTTTTTTCCAATATCAATTCTTATACATTGTTGGCCTTACAGAAAAGAGGAGGAAATAGGCTTGCGTGTCACTTACATCTTACCTTGGCCATTTCCTTTAGAGGTTGAAGTTCAAAGGTTACCAAGATTCTACTTAAAAAACACAGCATAGTATGTCATCAGTATACACTAAATCCACACAGCTGCAAAATAAATACTGATGGCATTTTAGTATTACAACAGTAGTTTGCTTACTTATGAAACCATGCTCATATATAATGTTTTTTAACATGTACAATAATAGCAGATATCCATGCTATGTTAATGAATGCATTTGAGATTTTCCACATATATATAAAATATATATAGTATACATATTTATTTTATAGTAAAAATAATAACTTTTACAATATGTAATCATATAGGGTTTTTGAATAATGCTTGCACTAGTAGAGAGAATATTTTGATGTATTAGTGCAAAACATGGTGCTAAGCCTGAGGTTTTATAGGCTTTATAAAGCATCCTTTAACCCTGACATGACGCTTGAGTGATCCTTCACTTATTTTCTAAGTGAACATGCCTGAATAAGCAAGGCTGTGGTTTCACATAACAGGCAGATACATTTTTGAGATCCTCTACTGGTTATATTGTGTGAGGGTCATTCCGGTGCCCCATTTGTGAAACTGGGTCAAAACAAAGACTTGAGGGTCACTTCTTCAAGTGCTAAACAATTATCGTACACTAATAGGCCTTGATAGTTGATTTTGTACATATGTAGAATTAACTGTTTGAACCAATTTCTAATCCTGCATCTACAATGTCAGGATAATTAACATCTGCTAAATCTTCTGTGTTGCAAGCCTTGAGTGAAGTACTTTTATTTGTATTATTATTATAGCTCAGTTAGTGTGAATACTAGTCTAGAGATATCATTATAGAAATGAAATATTTAAAGTAAGTGTATGTGTATGTGCCTTATGCCAAACCATCAGATTTTGATAACCTTAATCATACTGAATTTACAAAAAAAACCAGCATTAAAATTATAGTTTATTAATATTTTATTCCACATTTCTTCTAATTGATCCAGCCATTTTAAACAACTTTCGTCCTGTCTCCAACCTCCCCTTTATCGGGAAGGTTGTTGAGAAGGTGGTGGCCTTCCAGCTTCAACGGGCCTTGGAGGAAGCTAGTTATCTTGACCCCTTCCAGTCTGGCTTCAGACCTGGTTACAGCACAGAAACCGCTTTGGTCGCATTGACCGATGATCTCTGGACCAGAGGGCCAGAGATGGAGGCTATGCGTCCATCCTGGTTCTCCTTGACCTCTCAGCGGCTTTCGATACCATCGACCATGGTATCCTTCTGCGACGACTGCGGGAGGTGGGAGTGGGAGGCACTGTTTTGCAGTGGTTCTCCTCCTACCTCTCGGACAGGTCGCAGTCGGTGTTGGTCGGGGGGCAGAGATCGTCCCTGAGGCCCCTAACATGTGGGGTGCCGCAGGGTTCAGTCTTATCCCCCCTACTATTTAACATATACATGAAACCGCTGGGCGAGATCATTCGGAGGCACGGGATAAAATACCACCAATATGCGGACGATACGCAACTGTATCTGTCCGCCCCGTGCCAACTCAATGAAGCGGTGGACGTGATGAACCAGGGTCTTGAGGCCGTTAAGAACTGGATGAGCGCTAACAAACTGGTACTCAACCCGGACAAGACCGAGTGGCTGTTGTGCTTCCCTCCCAACAATTTGGCTAATGTTCCAACACTTAGGCTGGGGGGTCAAATTTTATACCCCTCAGATAGGGTCCGCAACTTAGGAGTCCTCCTGGACCCACAGCTGACTTTTGACCACCAGCTGTCAGCTGTGACCAGGGGGGCATTTGCCCAGGTTCGCCTGGTCCGCCAGTTGCGGCCCTACCTAGACCGGGAGGCTCTCGCAACAGTCACTCGAGCCCTTGTGATCTCTAGGCTGGAATACTGCAATGGGCTCTACA
This sequence comes from Thamnophis sirtalis, assembly GCF_051295495.1. Classification (NCBI taxonomy): domain Eukaryota; kingdom Metazoa; phylum Chordata; class Lepidosauria; order Squamata; family Natricidae; genus Thamnophis; species Thamnophis sirtalis. Next base: position 41,112,264 of record NW_028261386.1, on the reverse strand, counting down.
TGGGGTTGCCCTTGAAGTGCATCCGGCGACTACAGTTAGTCCAGAATGCAGCCGCGCGAGTGATAGTGGGCGCACCGCGGTTCGCCCACGTTACACCCGTCCTCCGCGAGCTGCACTGGCTACCTGTCGGTCTCCGGGTGCGCTTCAGGGTACTGATGACCACCTTTAAAGCACTCCATGGTAGTGGATCTGGGTACTTGAGAGACCGCCTTCTGCCGATTACCTCCCTTCGACCAATTAGATCGCACAGACTGGGCCTCCTCCGAATTCCATCTGCCAGTCAATGCCGACTGGCGACTACACGGAGGAGAGCCTTTTCTGTTGCAGCTCCGACCCTGTGGAACGATCTCCCCGTTGAGATCCGTACCCTCACCACCATCCAGACCTTCCGCGCAGCCCTCAAGATCTGGCTCTCCCAGCAGGCCTGGGGATAGGTTCCCAATTCACCCGCCCGAGTGTTGATTGCTGAATGAAAGTTGTGTTTTATTATTTTTCTTTGTTCACATTTTGTTTTGTTTTTTGATACTGCACCCCCCTCCCTTGTGATTGTAAGCCACCCTGAGTCCCCTCAGGGAAAAGGGCGGCCTATAAATCTTAATAAATGACTTAAAAAATGACTTAAATGACTTAAATAATTGAAGAATTTAAAAGCCAAATAAGAGTCCCAGTGAAGAGCCTGATCCTTTAAAGCGGTATTTTTTTAAAAAGTACGGTCCTAGTACCCTTGAGTGTGTCCCAAGACCTTGTAGAGTTCTTCACCATGAACATTATTTGCCAGATATTATGGTGGAAAGTGAAGTGAACCTGGAGAAGCAGTAGAGGGGAAACCTGGCAGCACAGAATTTCTGCAGACAGAAATCGCACAATAGAGTTGGAAAGGACCTTGTAGTCCCTCTTCTAGTCCAACTTCCTACCCATGGCAGAAAATCCTATATTATTCCAGAGTTTCTTTGGGCTTGATGGAATGGACACACATGTTCATAGAAACAGAGTATCAGAACAGAATAAGAGAATTTGTAGGGACGCCGAATGTCCTCCAGTCCAACTCCCCACCAAGCAAGAGACCTTATACCATTTCAGACAAATTATTTCATAAAAACCTCCAGTGATGGAGACCTACAACTTCAGGAGGCAGGCTGTTCCACTGTTTAATTGTTCTCACTGTCAAGAAGTTTCTCCTTAGTTTTAAAGTCAGACCTGAAGGCCCAAATGTAAAAGATGGCTTCTTTTAAAAGCCATCTTTTACATTGGGCCTTCAGGTCTGACATCTAAGTTACTTCTTTGATTAAAAAGTCCTTCTTTTTAGTCCTTTTCACTAGACTAGACATACCCAATTCCTGCAACTGTTCTTCATAAGTTTTAGCTTCCAGCCCCCAATCATCTTTGTTGCTCTTTGCTGCATTCTCTCCAGAATTTCAACATCTGTTTCATATTGTGGTAACCAAAACTGGATGCAATATTCCAAGTGTGGTCTTACTAAGGCATTATAAAGTGGTACTAACACTTCATGTGAACTTGATTCAGTCTCTCTGATAATGCACATATTGGTTATGGTAACTAACTAGCAAAAAGTTCATCTATTTCTTCTGTTTGATTGGGTGACCTGTGGTATGGTCTATGTCATTCTTTTTTTTTTACATTAACCTCCATGCTTCCATTCTTAATTATAGGGATTTCTGTGGAGGTGTAGTGGATATATAATGCAACTCCATCTCCTCTTTTGTTGGGTCTATTTCTTTTTAGCAGTTTATATCTTTCTATCAGCACATTCCAGTCATGAGGAGACAATTTGGAGCTGGATGAGGAAAAGAGGAAAAGGTTCATTGTAGCCACACCATAGAATCTTTCAGAATATATTTGTCATGTAGAGATTTAATAGCTTTAGCTTGGCAAGATTTGATTCATTAGGTGTAAGCAAGTAAAGGAATGGCCTTAATTGGATTTCACTTGTCTTCTGGTTTGGACCCAACAGATACTGAAAATATTTAAAAATTTCAAATCATGACACACTTTTATTTTTGATAACTAAAGGTTTAATATTTTTATTTTTACAGAATTCAATAAATAAATATTATATGAATGCATCAATTTTAAATTTTAATGTGGTAAATATTGATAAAAATAGCTGATGCAAACAAAAGATATTTTGGAGTCCTCCATAACTTTTAAAAGTGGGAAGTGTTCTCCTTGATGCTTCAATCTCCCATGCATACCTCCCATATTCTTGGGAGGTTATCAGTTTTACTTTCAGACAACAAAGTTAGCAATGGAGCCAGAAATGTCAAAAAGCAAAGGCTTGCCTGCAAAATGTGTTTTCAAGAAGAGTTGTCTAAAGTTGGCCCAAGGTTCAAAAGCCAGATCAAAGTTGTCAGCCAGTCCAAGTTTCAAGAGTGGCATTCCCACACATAAGCCAGATGTTGTTTTCAGCAAAAAGAACAGAGGTAAAACAAGTGTCTTATATAGGTTGCAGCCAGCTTAACTAATCATAATGTTTACTTTGTTGCTTGGCAATTATCCTTTTTCTTTTTGCTCTCCTTTCTGCTTTCTAGTTCAGGGACTGGGGAACCTTAAGTTACCCTCTTCTGATGGATCTAACTGTTCAGGTGGTGTTTGTGATTGATCATGTGGTGTCTCCTTCCTGAAGCCAGATGCCCTAGGATAAGTTGGAACAGTCTCATCAGCTTCAGACTCTTAATCTGAGTCTAGAAGCCTGGTGTCAGGGTTCCAAGTAACATATCCACAGCAAACAAAACCTCAAGTCCTCAAATAATAGGTTTATTGGATATGCCATATAGGCACGAACTGGTGAAAGCCAACTCTAAATGTTTCTGTGGTTTTCACCTAATTAAAAGTAAATGTTTTTCACTTTCTCAAAACAACCAGTCACATGGTCCAATCAGGATACAGTCCAGTTGCTAGGTGACCTCAGTCCCCTCCTTTCAAGCACTTGATGAAATGTCCTTGGTTCCCAAGAGAAAGTATTTTGTTTTGATTACAAACCCCAGCTATCTCTGCTCCTCCCTCTCTATCCTTTAGCTCCAGTTGTGGCAGCCCTGAAGCCTCAAAATGGCCTCAGTCAGGTGAGCTTCAGTGTTGGGCCATGACAGAAGGGGTCGTGAGAGCAAAAGTTGAAGAAAGAATATTTTTTCAGTAATGTATTATGACTTTGTCCTCTCTCCAAGGGTTTAATCAAAAGTTCTAGAATAGGTAAAGAAACATCCTGTACTAATGTGAGTCAGGTTTAATAGATGTAAAATCCTCGAGACTCGAGAGGAAAAGAACTTGAACATAAAGGAAATGGGTGACCCAAACTAAATTCAAAGAATTATGTTTCCTAGAAAATATATTCCTAGAAAAATATCAGTTAGAAGAGTATGATTGTATGGTGTAAGAAAAAGCAACAGACTTTAAAATGGAGTTAAAGCAACATGCTAAAAACACTACAACAGCTAAATATAGCACACACATAAAACTTAAAACACAACACAGCAACAGTATTACAGTGAAATTAAAACAACTAGAAGAATTAGAAATATCTTTGCCTAGCACTAAGAAAGTAAAATAATAGGCTCCAAATAATTTTTTAAATCTCCAGATAATTATTCTTTATCTAAGGTGCTGCTACAACAAACTACTTTGATTTCAAAATAGTCTTTTGTACTCAGATTCTCAGAGCTCAAGGCTAGGACATGACGTCTGATCATGGTTTCAGAACTTGGCTTAGATATGACAGAAGATAGTTTTTTTCATATACAAGTGACTGCCACTTGACCCAGTAATGACCTAGGAGGCAGGAAAGATAATGCAATAGAGTACTGGAATAATAAGATTAAAAGCAAACAGATCCAGTTGGTACTTGACATACAGTATATTATGAAATAAAGTTTTTGTAGAGCCTTTACAAGGATAGAGTAGATTATATACGGTAGCAACAATCTGTTTTTTTTATTTAAAGTTGCAATGTGTATGTCATTTAATTCTGACAAAGTATTACTTCACTTAGAAATAACACCGATATGAAATAGTAATTATAACAAGAGAAAAATAACCAAACACCAAATCCAGTAATAGCAATAAAGCATTAGGTAACATTGTCCAAAGTTTGACCTAAGATCAACTGGTAAGCTTCTGGGATTGATAGGGGATCTAAACATGGGTCTTTCATTTCATTCCTCAGATCAAGTATTCATTATTAGTTATTAATAATTAATGAGTGAATTGTTGAACATTGAATGGCTTGGTCAGGCCGTGTGTGTGTGTGTGTGTGTGTGTGTGTGTATCACTATAAGAACTAATGTGATGGTTCAAACACTAACAATTCTCTTGTGGATAGACATACAATGTATTAATTATTATAGACATACTTCAACTGTTGTATCAATTCTGTCATGCTCATAGACAAACTTTATATTTTAGAACCTAAGATATCACATAAAGTTTCATCATAAAAACATTTTATTGTTATGTGCACTCTTCTTTGAACCTTAAATCATAAAGCTCATAAAACATTATGAGATTATTGTACAGCAGGCATTTTTGACATAACTGACGTTGCTTTCTTTCCATTAAATCACCAGGGCACAATAAGCACTGATTGCCTATAAAAAGTCATTTTATAAATTCAGCTTTTTAGTAGGAGTCATAGAGAAAAATGATTTAAAAATCTTGCAGTTTATTTGCATGCATTTCTGGAAAAAAAAACAGGCTTAATTTGCACTTCAAAAAATAGGTTCTTTGCTAGGTTTGCAACATGGACAAATATGTTGTTGGAGCTATTAATGGATCACATTTTCCTCACAAAGTGTGGAACATGGTGTTGCCAGATGTAATTTATTGTTATCTCCTGATTATTATATTAGAATCTTATACACTGTAGGGGGAAACAGTCATGTCTTGTGTGGGTGCGCGCACACACACACAATGTAAGATTTTTTTTTTTCATTTCTTGGATTTTATGTTAAAACATGTTACCATAATTTATGTTAAAACGTTAAAACAGCCCATCTCCCTCACTCTGTTATATGAGTTTGTTTCTTCTCGATCTCTAAGTTTAGCTGTGTTAATTATTCCTTTCTGTTCTCTTTATTTTACCCTGAATAAAGTATGAGCTAGATATCTCTTTTCCTTATTAGGAATAAAAAATGTGGGGAAAGCTGCCCTTATATCACTGAGTAAACAATGCCTAATCATTTAGCCAATGGCTTCTTTTAGTGAGTAGAAGAGATAGCAAGAAATGCAGCTTCAGACTAAACCAATGACTGACTATATGTTTGGCTGCTAGGTGTTAATGCAAATTCATTCTTCAGCTCATTCATCCCTACTGCTCCCATCCTTTGATTTAATTAAATGTAATTGGCTACATTGCTCTTCTCAGGCCCCTGAGGTGTTTTTGTTTATTGCCTACTCTTACTGATAATGCTTCAATTCAAAGTACAAAACACTGGATAAATAAGAGCTTTTCCCCCTATGCTGAATTTGCAGGCGGATTATTCCTCTCAAATAGTTTTAGTTTACTGTAAAAAGGAAATGACTGGTAAAATAAACTCATTGGGTGGCAAATGTAGTCTATCTAGAAGCAAAGAATTAAGTAGGGCAAATTACACAAGATTAGAAGAAGCAATGGAAGTTGTACTGCCAAATTGATAAAGGATTTCAACCAATGTACTGACACTGGAAAAAGTTCAGTGGCAACTGACCTAGGTTTCAAAACCTAGTTATAAAATTCCTTTTAGAATTTCTTATTTAGAATTCCTTATTTCATTATATGTGTCTTATGTTTAACAAGCACTCATATTGATTATGAAAGTAGTATAGGATAATTAAAAACTTTCCCCTTTAATAAAATGATAACATTGTTTGATTGAAATACCTTAGCCATCAAATCTGAAATTAGCTTTAACAAAATATTACTATTAATTTCTCTCTATCTATGATATTCATTGTTTTTTGTTGATAATTCCTGCAAACAAGGATGTTATTCAGCCAGTCTGTTCATCCTGACATTCCAATTCCACTTTCAGCACCTGTCAATTTTAGTGGCATTCTCCCCATTTTTACTTATTCCTTAAGATGACTGTCCACTTAAAAGCTTTCATCATCATATCTAGCACTTTCATTGCAACTAAGCATTTCTCTTCCTATTGTTGCATACTATATTATGCCTGCTGTGTCCATGAAAGGGTGGGGGGGATAGCCTCCACACAAGATTATTGGCTGCACCTTATATAGCCTGACATAGTATAGGGCAATGATCCGATTATCAGACAATCCGCCCACTGTCCAATAGACTTTGAAGGTTGCCTGCTGGGTATCTCACTGAGGTTGTTAAAGAGTCTAAGACCCACTATGTCACAAATTGTTATTATAATCCTTCCTCCCAATGATTGTGCAGAGAAGAACACTAGCCACAGAGCAGTATTAGTATTCTCAAGCTAGTATTCCTTTTATGGGAGTCTGTTCAAAAATAGGGTATACATATATCGCCATGGACCTTTGTGGTATCACCATGCAATTCTTTACAGTTTTCATAAATATTGGGGGGGGGGGGAACATTAATCCACACTTCAATATTCTGGGCTAAATTAAATAAACAAGAGGATCCTACTTTTTATTGGCTAATATTAAGCGGGTGGTGAGTTGCTTTACATTCTGGATTTCTCTGCTGTTTTTCTACAAGGGAAAGTCCCACCTGGACAGTTCTTCAATGTCCTCTTCTTCTAACATATTCTTATTTATTGGACCAGGCAGCCTTCTTGTAGAAAAATCCCATGGAGCTTATTTTTAAATCATTTTTTAAGACTTTGATGAAACAATTCATTTCTTATAGGGGTATTGAAGTATACTGTAATCAGCATATACACCCTGATTTACAGTAGTTATTTACCTTCACTTTCCGAGCAGACTACTACACCTGGCTATGCCTATTCTTGAATTTCCAGAATTCCCTGACCTACTTTGGGTTAGCTCCCTCTGATACCTTGGCAGTGACATGCAGTCAGGGGAGGCACGGGAGACAGGGTCTCACCACTGACATCATGAAAAGAAAAGAAAATTAAAAGGAAAAAGGCTAAGGTAGTTGCTGCCAGAGTCACAGTGGATGACTCTGCTTAGTGCTTAACTGTTTAAAAATGCCTCTTAAAAAGGTGCCCTCTACAGGAGAAGGTGAGAGAACCATGTGCCTCATTTAGTCTATCTTTATGATCACTCGAGCAGAGTTAAGCAAGGGTTAAAAGCCGAAAAATTCCTTATGTAGATGAGGCACGTGGTTCTCTCGCCTCCTCCTGTAGAGGGCACTTTTTTAGAGGCTTTTTTTAAACAGTTAAGCAGAGTCATCCATTGGAGACTCTGGTAGCAGCTAACCCAGCCTGACTTCAGCAGCTCTTGCCTTTTTCTTTTTACACTTTTACATTTTCATCATGGCAGACAAGAGCAGAGTTGAAATCCTCTGTGACACAGCTGGAAAAGGTATATGGGCCGGAGGGAGTGAGGAATTCAAAATTAATGTAAATTGTAAGTAATTGTATTATTGTAAGTAATTTGTGTGTGTGTGTGTGTGTGTGTGTGTGTGTGTGTATGGCGCGTGGGCTGGCACTTTATTTTTTATGTGAGACATAGCGGCTGGCAGGGCTTTTGGACATAGCGGCAGGGCGGCTTTTGCCTCTAGCGCCGGGATGGCAGGGCAGCTTTGGTTCCATCCAGCATTGATTCTTTGAAGCTTTCCATAGGTCCTCTTTGCTTTTAAAGTATTCCGTTGGTCTAAGGAAGTTTTTCCTCTATGGTGGACACAGCGGCAGGGCTTTAAACCAGCCATAAACCTCACCGCACGTCACTGTACCTTGGCATATTTAACTCTCCCTGAAGAATCTTTCTATTTGTTTGTTTGTTTATTCTACCCTCTTCTCATTGTAACTTTTGGTGGTTAACCCTGTTTAAAAAACATTCAAGCAGCATAATAATAGTTACACATATTGGCAACTGGCATAAAACTATAAGCAAAATTGAATTCAAATTCAGTATCAATTCAGTATCATCTCATGGGCTCTGCCCTGCATTCTGATCTTCATGCCCAGTGACGTATTTACATTTTTAGGCTGTTTTGATCATTATATCTAGTGTTCAAGACCCTGAGGTATGAAAAGCTGCATTTTAGAGAATGTGCAAATTAGGCTACCAGCCTTTGTCATCCCTATACCAATGCACCTGTCCCTGCTGATGGTAAGGACAGTACTGGTCAACTTGGGCACTTTTTGACCAGTATACCAGAAGTGCAATCAACGCCCAACTTTACCCCAAGGATGTACACACTGTACAAACTAGGATCTCTAGGGTACCTTGCAAGCCAATTTTATTGTTACTTGTATTTCACCAACTAGGAAGTAAATCTACACTTAAAGGGATATATAAATATTTTACAGAGCTACCATTGGAATAGTTTTTTACTTAGCAATGAGCAGTTGTAATTTGCAAGGAAGGCAGTATCTTTGGCAAACCTCAATATTTTATACACACATAATTTGTAAATAAAGATATGAGTACATTAGGGCATTTGCTTTAGTCCTTGCTATACATAAGTAGCAATTTCACTAACTAGAAAGCTTTTATTAAAAAAAATTACCTGCCTTGTAAGTATTGTCATTGAAATAGCTCAGTTTTGTTAAAGTAATTTTACATTCTATTAGTCTTTTATGAACATGTTAAGGTGACATTTGATATTTTAATTTGTTGAGGTATTGTGTTAATGAGCGTAGTTTTAAATTAAATGCTGTGGCTTATATTTATAATATAATAATTTATATTATCACATTGAATATTTTCCAACAAGGTAAGTGCAATGCCAGAGATAATGAAATGTCACAATATCACTGGAGATATAGGCTTTATTTGGTTCAGTTATTTTTAATGTTACTAAATACTTCAGTTTTACTATAATATATAATATTAATAGAGTTCTTTAATAATTAAATGAGATTTAACTAAAGAAGTAACATTTTTTTAAAAAAAAATGCAGTATTTAGAGTGTATTGATGTGATTCAGTTGATTCAAAATTAGAAAATCAGTAAGGGACAGAATATATATTTTTTCTATCAAAAGCTGCATTTCCATGTTGGAAAGTGCTAATCTGTTAGAAACATTTGGGTGGGCCCAAAACCATAAGTGGATGGCACATAACAATTGGCTAAGGTATTCATGTTGCATGAAGTGTAGATATCTTAACAGTTACAAATGAAAAGTGGCAGATGCATTGATTTATTAGCAGACACATAGATTTTCTTTCGTTCATGTGTCTATGAGGCTTATTGTTTTGTTACATACATCTATGTAACTGGCCTATGCAATGATAATGGTACTGGTCTTAGTCCTTGCTACTTTTCTGTAATACCTCCTAAGATTTCAAAACTGCTTTTTTTTAAGCAAAATTTATTCTTGTTGCATATATCTTGTTGCATATAGCACATTAAACTGTGATGTGACTTCTGAAGAAATAAATAAAGTTAAAGAAAAAGAATGAAGGAAAGAAAAGAGTTAAATAATTAAAATGCTTGGAACATTAGCATTTAAAATTGTAATTAATATTCATAGAATATTTTTCTTCTATTCATTTATTTATACTTAATACTCTAAAGTGTTTACATAACAAAATACTAGCAATTTAGGCATATATTATAAATATAATTATATAGAAATAATATATTCTACTAAAATTTAGAAGATGGATAATTAGAGAATGTATATGACCATATTTATATATAATGTTTTATCAATAGGAATAAAATTAAACCTAATAAATTCTCCTCCTCTTACATAATGGGTCTATAAATGGTTATAAACTATCTCCCTTATTTAACAAGAGAAATATATAAACAAATATTTCAGATGAGGAGGTCTCTATGTAATAATCAAATAGCCCCAACGTCTAATATATGAGCTGCGGTGGTGCAGTAGCTAGAGTGCAGTATTGCAGGCTACTTCTCCTGATTGCCAGCTACCTGTAATTTGGCAGTTCAAATCTCACCAGGCTCAAGGTTGACTCAGCCTTCCATCCTTCCAAGGTGGGTAAAATGAGGACCTAGATTGTTGATATGCTGACTGTGTAAACGGCGTAGAGAGGGCCATAAAGCACTATAAAGCGGTATATAAGATACGGCGGGGGCTTTAGGGCTGGCCATTACCGGGGAAGGAGGGCTCGCTACATCACAGAGATCCCTCCTTCCGGCCCTATGAGTCCCACTCCGAGGTCAGATGGCGCGAGCAATCAGGACCCTGGTCTCAGGCTGGTGTCGCTAAATGCCAGGTCTGTTGTTTATAAGACTCCCCTCGTCCGGGACTTAATTTTAGACGAGGGGGCAGACCTGGCATGTATTACTGAGACATGGCTGGGCACGGAGGGAGGAGTCCCCCTCGTAGAGATGTGCCCAGACGGATTTCAGGTGCTTCACCAGCCGAGAGCCCAGGGAAGGGGTGGCGGTGTGGCTATTGTAGTCCGGGAGTCTTTAGTACCTCGTAGGATCCCTGCTCCGGAGCTTGTCGGGTGTGAGACCCTACTGGTGAAGCTGGACCTCAAGGGTCAAGTGGGTCTGCTGCTAACGTACCTGCCTCCCAACTGCGTTGCAGCAGCCCTCCCCTCGCTCCTCGAGTCAGTAGCCGAGCTGGCAGTTGAGTTCCCCAGGCTTATGGTTCTGCGGGACTTTAACTTGCCTTCGCTCGGTGAACGCTCGGATGGAGCGCAGGAGTTCATGGCTTCCATGACAGCCATGGGCTTGACCCAGATAATTCGAGGCCTGACTCACTCAGCGGGTCACACACTCGACCTCGTATTCCTCTCGGAGCAGTGGAGTTGTGATCTTGGTCTGAGGGGTAATGCGATAATACCCCTGTCGTGGTCAGACCACTGCCTACTGAGGCTAGACTTCCGGAGGCCAAACCCCCACCGTAGGGAGGAGGAACCGACCAGGTGGTTCCGCCCCAGGCGACTTATGGACCCTGTAAGGTTCCAGACGGAGCTTGGGGTTATTCCTGATACTCTCGCCCACAATTCGGTGGAGACTCTTGCTGCTGCCTGGCACTCGGCAGCGTCAGAGTCTCTGGACCGGATTGCGCCACTATGGCCCCTCCGGGTCAGCGGCTCCCGGAGGCCTCCTTGGTTCACTGAGGAGCTCCGGGAGATAAAGCGCCGGAGGAGACGCCTAGAGCACCAGTGGAGATCCGATAGGTCCGAACCGAACCGAGCACTTTTGACAGCATGCACCAAGGAGTACATCCGGGCATTAAGAACAGCTAAGAGAACACACATTGCCACCTTGGTAGCGTCCGCCGAGTCCCGCCCAGCCGCCCTGTTTAGGATAACCCGCTCCCTCCTAAATAGGAGGGAGACGGGGGACCCCTTACAGGGTAGGGCTGAGGAGTATGTTCAGTTCTTGGTGGACAAAGTTGCTCGGTTTCGGTCGGACCTGGACTCAACCCTCGCAGATCCAGCCGAGACACAAGGGAATGACTTGGCAGACCATCTCTGGGTTGAGTTTCAGGATGTTGCCTCCGGGGATGTGGACAAGGCTATGCGAGCTGTGAGTGCCTCCACCTGTATACTGGACCCGTGTCCCTCCTGGCTGGTTGCCAACAGCAGTGAGGTGACACGAGGCTGGATCCAGGCGGTTGTTACTGCCTCTCTTCGGGAGGGGTACTTCCCCACCGCGCTTAAGACGGCGGTGGTGAGACCCCTCCTGAAGAAACCGTCCTTGGATCCAGCTGTTCTTAATAACTACCGTCCAGTCTCCAACCTCCCCTTTGTGGGGAAGGTTGTTGAGAAGGTGGTGGCCTTCCAGCTTCAGCGTACCTTGGAGGAAGCTAACTATCTTGACCCCTTCCAGTCAGGCTTCAGGCCCGGTTACAGCACAGAAACCGCTTTGGTCGCATTGACCGATGATCTCTGGAGAGCCAGAGATGGAGGCCACGCGTCCATCCTGGTTCTCCTTGACCTCTCAGCGGCTTTCGATACCATCGACCATGGTATCCTTCTGCGACGACTGCGGGAGGTGGGGGTGGGCGGCACTGTTTTGCAGTGGTTCTCCTCCTACCTCTCGGACAGGTTGCAGTCGGTGTTGGTGGGGGGGCAGAGATCGTCCCTGAGGCCCCTAACTTGTGGGGGATAAAATACCATCAATACGCGGACGATACACAGTTGTATCTGTCCGCCCTGTGCCAACTCAATGAAGCGGTGGACGTGATGAACCGGGGTCTTGAGGCTGTTAAAGACTGGATGAGAGCTAACAAACTGGTACTCAACCCGGACAAGACCGAGTGGCTGTTGTGTTTTCCTCCCAACAATTTGGCTGACGTTCCATCGCTCAGGCTGGGGGGTCAAAATTTATACCCCTCAGACAGGGTCCGCAACTTGGGAGTCCTCCTGGACCCATAGCTGAGTTTTGACCACCACTTATCAGCTGTGACCAGGGGGGCATTTGCCCAGGTTCGCCTGGTACGCCAGTTGCGGCCCTACCTGAACCGGGAGGCCCTCACAACAGTCACTCGAGCCCTTGTGATCTCTAGGCTGGAATACTGCAATGTGCTCTACATGGGGCTGCCCTTGAAGAGCATCCGGCGACTTCAGCTAGTCCAAAATGCAGCCGCACGAGTGATTGTGGGCGCACCACGGTTCGCCCACATAACACCGATCCTCCGTGAGCTGCGCTGGCTACCTGTTGGTCTCCGGGTGCACTTCAAGGTCCTTCTTACCATCTATAAAGCGCTCCATGGTAGTGGATCTGGCTATTTGAGAGACCGCCTTCTGCCGATTACCTCCCTCCGTCCCATCAGATCGCATAGAGTAGGCCTCCTCCGAATTCCATCCGCCAGTCAGTGCCGACTGGCGACTACGCGGAGGAGAGCCTTCTCAGTTGCAGCTCCGACGCTATGGAACAATCTCCCCGTGGAGATCCGCACCCTCACCACCGTCCAGGCCTTCCGCAAGCCCTCAAGATCTGGCTATCCCGTCAGGCCTGGGGATAAGACTTTACTCTCGCCCCTCCCGAATGTTGAAGAATGTTGGGTTTTTTTATTGCTAATTATTTTTATTCACATTTTCTTTTTGTGCTTTGTCCTGCACTCCCCTCCCCTATTATTGTAAGCCGCCCTGAGTCCCCTCAGGGAAAAGGGCGGCCTATAAATGCTTAATAAAATGAAAAAATGAAAAAAAAAGTCTAAGTGCTATTGCTATATATAAATGGATTAGGATTTGTTTTGTGATTAAAGATCTCCTCCTACTTCATAATGTTATTTATTTTATTTATACCATTTGAAACCAATAACCAGTAAAATGTCTTTTCATATCTGTAATACTTTATGTAGAAGGCATTAGTATTTTAAATGGAAATCAGGTTAGCGGTTATTCCATTACATGATAAAAGTTCTTGTATTTTTATTCCACTGGGTGTCTGCTGCTCAGTCAGTTCAAGTGGAATTTGAACAGTTCTAACCACATGACTCCAGCAATCCACTTTTCTCTGGGTTTGAAGCCTCTTCTTTCTCATCAGTAATGGAAGAATAGGAAGTAAATCAATGTCTGCATAATCTTGTATTACTTGTGTAGTAGAGGTTGATAAAGCATGTAGGCTGAAAAAATTCTGCAAGACCCATTGGTTTTGGAATCTGTGATGCTTGATTACAAACCCAACACTTGAGTAATCAGGAAACAGATTATTTTTAAGGCAACAAAAGCCTTAAGGTAAATAAGGATTGGAGAAAAGCGTACAATTGCTACAGTTTATATGACAATTTAAGTAACAGGCCACAGGACAGAAATTTAAAGCAGATTTAAAATACTCTAAATCAATCAACAGCTCCAAATACAAATAAAGGAATCTTCACAGTACTAAATAAATGCTCCTTACCAACATTATATCATAGGTTCTGTTAGAGTCTTGTATCCACTGTAAGGCAGATTTATTTATACAGCTCCAACATAATCACTTTCTTTCTTTCTTTCTTTCTTTCTTTCTTTCTTTCTTTCTTTCTTTCTTTCTTTCTTTCTTTCTAAAATTTATTGGCTATCCATCATACCTCAGGGTAACTCTGGGCTGCTTACAATCATAAAAAATAAAAACTGTATAAAGATAAAAGCATAACTATATAAAGATATAAGTATTACAGAAAATGAGGTGCAAGGTTTATTTCACAGACAAAAGCCAGGAAAAAACACCAGGCCCAGACAAGATAATGCCTTCTTGCTTACAAGCTTGTGCTGACCAACTGGGCCCCTTCTTCACCCTCATCTTTAATAAATCACTGGAGATGTGCTATGTTCCTTCTTGCTTCAATTGCTGTACTATCGTCCCAATGCTGAAGTAACCCTCCATCAAGGAACTGAATGACTTCAGACCAGTTGCTCTAACATCTGTAGTTATGAAAACCTTTGAACGGCTAGTGCTGGCCCACCTGAAAACCATCATGGATCTGTTGTTAGATCCTGAAAACCATCATGGATCTGTTGTTAGATCCCTTGCAATTTGCCTACCGAGCAAATAGATTGACAGATGATGCCATCATTCCAGATATACTTCTAACTAAACTAAACTCAGCTAGCTGTACCTGACCACACTTGTAAATGGATCATAAGCTTCCTAACAGACAGGAAGCAGCAGGTGAAGCTAGGCAAAATCACATCAGATACCTGTACAATTAGTACAGTTTCCCCTTCAACTGTGTGCTCTCTCCACTTCTCTTTATATACCAATGACTGCATCTCAAAAGATCCCTCCGTTAAAGTATTGAAGTTTACAGATGATACAACAGTGATTGGTCTCATTCGAGACAACAATGAATCTGCATACAGATGGGAAGTTGAACAAGTAGCCTTGTGGTGGAACCGGAACAATCTTGAGCTAAGCACTCTCAAAACCGTAGAAATGGTAGTAGACATTAGGAGAAACCCTCCTATACTACCACCATTTACAATACTAGACAATACAGTATCAACACAGTAGAAACCTTCAAGTTCTACCATATCTCAAGACTTAAAATGGACATCTAACATCAAAAACGTCATTAAAAAAGCACAAAAAAGAATGTTCTTTCTGCACCAGTTCAGAAGCGCAAACTGCCCAAGGAGCTGCTGATTCAGTTTTACAGAGGAATTATTGAATATGTCATCTGCACCTCTATAGCTCTCTGGTTTGGCTCTGCAACCCAACAAGACAGATACAGACTTCAGAGGATAATTAGAAATGCGCTGAATGAGCTGAATGTGAGGTAGTGGCTAGAAGAGCTAATGCAGGGTTGTGATAGAAAAAGCACTGTATCAAAGACGTGTGAAGTTCTTCCCCTCTACTCTGCATTGATGAGACCAAATCTGAAGTACTTTGCATATCTGTAGGTGTAGGAGCTGTAGGAAAGATAGATGGAACTATTTTCCATGGTCACAGAAATTAGGACCAGAAAGGGGGTATAAATTTCAGTTATCTGGATGGTAAGAGGTATACAGTAGTAAAACAGTCTACCTACAATATACCTATAAACCTACAAAATGAGTCATGGGACAAGGCAGAAAACCCAAAAGTATAAGGAAGTTTAAAACAAAATTAAGTGTTTTGGAACAGCCAGGTCAAAGTCCAAATCTAAACCTAAAGAAATACTGTAAGATGACCTGAATTGAGTACCTCAAATTTTACTGACTTGAAATAGTTAGCCACAGAGAAAATATAACAATGTGAAAAATCAATAACCAGTGTAAAAACCTAATAAATAGCAATAGCAATAGCAATAGCAGTAGACTTATATACCGCTTCATAGGCCTTTCAGGCCTCTCTAAGCAGTTTACAGAGAGTCAGCATATTGCCCCCAACAATCTGGGTGCTCATTTTACCCACCTCGGAAGGATGGAAGGCTGAGTCAACCCTGAGCCGGTGAGATTTGAACCGCTGAACTGCTGATCTAGCAGTAGCCTGCAGTGCTGCATTTAACCACTGCGCCACCTTGGCTCATAAATGCCTGGTTGCAATTGTTGCAGCTAAGAGTAGTATAGCTAGTTGCTGAATAGAAGAGCATGTTTGCTGTTTGCTGTTTTACACTGATATATTGGATGAATTCATTTATGGAATAGATGAAAATAACATCAATTGAGTTGTTGATTTATTCAAACTTTCTCTGTATATTGGACCAATATGAGTTTTTGATAAAATTCAGAGGCAAAGATACACAAAATTAATAACATCCAAAATGGGGCAATTTTCCCACAGAAAATTACATATTGAATATTTCAGGGAGTGCCCATGACACAAGAAATTATTAAATAATTAAATCTCTACACTTATTTGCATAAACAGGACAGAATATTAAAATATGAATCAAAGACAGAATTGAATAGATTACGTTTATTTCCTATCAGAACCTAGTAATAAATTGCAATTGAGAAAGTTTCCTATGACTTTTTTTAAGAAACAAAAGTTTACATAATACAATTATTACATAATTATTACTGGAACATGATAGCATTATCTGACTTTTTCTAGTTTAAAGAAAAACCAAAGCATTAAACTTTAATATGTTAAAATAAGATAAATAATAGATTTTTCTGTTATGTTTACAAAACTAATTTACTTAAATTTTATCTCACCATTATAATATTTTTATAATTCTATAATTTTAAATAATGAAAGGAAAGGAAAGCTTTAACAGTTTGAAAAATGAAAAAAAATGCCATTAATAATTAGGAGCCAAATAAAACACAGTCATCCAAAAAATAGAATATAATTATCCAAATTATAGAATTTTGAGTAATTCATAGCAAAAAGTGATTGACAGGGGTTTTAGCATTAAGAGAAATGATAACA
This sequence comes from Thamnophis sirtalis, assembly GCF_051295495.1. Classification (NCBI taxonomy): domain Eukaryota; kingdom Metazoa; phylum Chordata; class Lepidosauria; order Squamata; family Natricidae; genus Thamnophis; species Thamnophis sirtalis. The sequence goes on along the minus strand of NW_028261386.1, from coordinate 41,095,443 downwards.
ATTTTTCAGTTACATTTTTTTTTAAAGGCACCACCCAATACATCCAAAACAACTATTATGGCTTTATAGTAAATAAATGACTTAAATAATTGTTTTAATAAATAATAATTGTTTTATTTACTTTTATATATGCAATACTAAAGAAATGAAATATTTACAAATCTTTTGCTTTTTAAAATCTGCAACTTTATTTCATGCAGAAATTGCATCATTCAAACATATTTTATTTAACATATTTAATCTTTTCCATGGTCCTTGAATGATGAAAAATACCCGTGTATCTACTTTCTTCCTGGTGAGAGCAATATATTAATGTTTTTTCTTCTACAATCTTTAAAGGTTGCATCCCAGGATAAGAAATGTTTGTGTGTTATTATCCTAGTTTTTCTTTGATTCTGAACTATATTTATCTGTTAGGTTATGCTTCATCCTTTGTTTAAAAATGTTCTTCCCAACATTAGCAAATTTTAAATTGTGTCTAGCTGGGTTGTCTAGCAAATCGTTCTAGGCTAGAGGGGACAAAAAGGCCTATAATGGCTTTTAAAGAAACTATTGAGACCCGTGATAAGCCGGGGTGGTGGTGTACTCAATTGGCATGAATACCTTAGTTTTAGATGGGTCAGCTTTAGGGGTCAAGTTGTGAAGAGAAAAGGCATCACACACACTTCATCAACACTGTGGAATGAGAGGCCAGTGCATTTACTGAGCAATAGATTTCCAGTGAGCATATAAACTAATTGGTGGATGAACATGCCCCAGGAGCAATGATTTTAAGGTCATGGCAGGCTCAGTGAATTGTGCTGACTTACACTTGTGCCTCACTGATAGCTGATCTTACCAATGAGCAGTTTAGAGGCATTCAAGCCTGAATGTTCTTCCATGCGCCTTGAATGGCATGTCAGTGGTCACTGTTTCTGACATCTTTTATATTTGTCCAGTCAGCTCTAAATCTTTAGCTTGGGCTCTAGCATACTCAGAAAAGAAAAGAGTGAAGCAATTATTTTCAGTCATTGAGTTCTGAAGTTCTTTGTGTTAATTATTCCAAATAGAACGAGTTCATCAATAAATTAGAAATGTTAAAATGAAGAAAAGGGGAAATTGAATGTATACATTTTAATAATAAATGGTATTCTGATTGTAGGTTTGCTTTCCTCTTATTTAAATTTCATGCTAAAAAGAATTTCAGTTTTGAGGATGATTTAAATATATCACAAAGCAATGTAGGAATAGATTACTTAGCATTTTGTCTGTCCTATGCTTTACATAACTATCCATTGCACTTGTATATGCAGACTTAACACAGACTCTTTTGTATTAAAGCTGTTTATATAGATCAGAAATATATTGAACCCATGCCCTCTCATTGTTAAGATGTTTTGGGGTATATCAGATTTCAATTGGACATATAAAAGTGTACATAGTTATATACACTAGGTTGCTTAATCCAGATCATTTGATCTGGAAGTATCAGGTGTTACTATCCCAGAACCTGACAATCAAGATCAAACCTTTTTGGAGTGAGTTGTACTCTAAATGAATACCTTTGTAAATTGGATCTGCTCCTTGACCTCCTCATATATGTCTGGGTTCAGGGGTAACTAAAATTATAATGAAAATTGTGAGGAAATATCCAAAATTTGGTGAATATTCTTTACTAAAAGTATACCGAATATTGTTACATGTCATAAATTATTTCCTTGTGATTTGTTTTGTGTAACATCAGCAACTGATTTAACAAATGACACATTCATTATTTTAAACATCTAATTTAAATCAGTAGATCTTCATTATGCACCAACAAATTGCCATTGACTCCTACTGACCATAAAGACAGTTCATCTCCATATGAATCATCAATCATTTTATTTTGTCTATCCATCTGGTTTTTGTGGTAAAATACAGGAAAGATTTACCATTTCAACAATATAAAACCATAACTTTGCCATTGTTACCGGAGTGAACATCTACCTCTAGCATCTTTATATAGCTGCTATATAATTGCTTTACTGAGGCAGGTGGGAAGACCTTCATGTTTTGGGTAACTCCACTGGATGTATCTACTCTTGACATGCACTCTGAATATACTTCACTCATGTCTCCTAGGAACGGGTCTATGATAATTCGTCACAGCCAACTCACCATGGCCATCTTGCCACAGCCAACTTGCTGTGGGCCAACTCAACATGGCCAACTCGCCACAGGACAACTTGCTCCAGGACAAGAGTTACACTAATATAAAAGAAATGTTGGAATAGAATCATTAAAGAAAGGATGCCAAAAGGAGGGAGAGAGTGAAATATGATTGCAAAAATTAAAATAATGTTTATGTATTTTAAATGATTAAAGAGAATTGATAAATTGTCCTAAAGTGAGTTGTCGTGCAGTGCACTGGCTATGGCAAGTTGTTCCGTGGTGAGTTGGCTGCGGTGAATTGGCTGTGGTGATGCACTTGGCTGAGGTGAGTTGGCCGCAGTGACTTAGCTGTGGCAAGTTATCCTATTCCGCCTAGGAACACCTCCCTGCCATGATGAGGCAACAAAACAAGACCTTTTGGATGCAATTGATCCTAACAGTTATTATATTGTTTTCAATGTTTATTTGGGGCAAAAATAAGAATAAAACATAGTGATTGATCAAACTTAATTTAACTCTGAATTTCTCATTGCATTCAATATGAATATCACTCAGATAATATCAGTTTTTCCAAACAAGTAATGATAAACATAAAATAGTTTGGAAAACACAATTATTTGTTTGAGCATTGAATGCTCTTGAATTCATGGCCAGATAGAGGATAAATGGGCATCTGAGATCCACTATTACTCAATATCATCATGCACAAATAAGATTTGGTATAGTCTTTGAACATAACTACTATTTGATTAAAATTCTAGTCAATAATAACATAATAACTCTTTTTAAAAAAATAACATGTAACCACAGAAAATAAGATAAATTTATGCTTAGTATTTATTTATTTTTTCTACATACAAGGGCACTGTATAGGGGTTCTTTGGAAAGAAGTGCTTCTTTCTATATGTTGTGTGGTGGAAATTGTGATTGTGTATAGAGTGTATGAACATTTTTTATGATTTGTCAGATCCATCATGGGGTGGGTGTGATTATAGTGTACAAAATAGCTGAGCCTTTTGAAAGATATAGTTCTTGACTTTCAGTTAATGTACTCAAGATATAAGTGTAAATTACTTCTTTACACTACAGTGTTAAAAGTTCCTCTATCCACTTGGCACTGTGACTAACACACCTTATACAATTTATCATTCCATCTTATTCTATCAAAGCAGCACATAGACAGCTAATCCATCAGAAATCCCTGTCCTTATCAGATACTCATGAATGGTTATGCTTTAGGGTATAACATCACAAAGATCATTTTACTTTTATAAACTGCAGGCTATTGGGGGGAAAATGCTTTTGTATTTTCAGATATTTTTCTGATTTCAAAGAAGTTGCAGTCACTCTTTTTTTCTTCTATATTTCAAAAACATTCTTTTTTTCAAAAACAGAACTATGTCCTTGCAGTTGTGTATTCTGGTATTTTTCAGTGTAATCTCTACCTGTCTCTTCCCCCTTTTGTACTTTAGAATCAATGTAGTTAAATTTCTTTAACAAATAACACAAGAAAATGTATTTCCCTATCTTTTCTTTTTTATATTAATTTTATTAAAAGTTATAATTAAAAAGAGAATAAGAAATATAATTAAAAAACACACCAAAAAAAGGAAAAATAATGCAGAAATGGAAAAAATAGGAAGAAAACCAGAAAACAAGTACAAAAAAAGAAGAAAAGGAAACTCTAAAACTTGTTGAGCCAAGGGTTCCTAATTGCTGAAAAACAATTAACAAGCAATATCCAAAGGTGATTTTAAAAGTATGTGAATCCAGTACCTTAAAGTCATTAATGTGTATTGAGAAAAAAATCCGTCTATTTCCTTATTTTACAGAGCCCCAAATATGTTGGTGCTTGCTCTTAAGTGTTGTCCTCATGAGTAACAACTCTGTGAGGCACTTGTGAACAATCTCAAGTCCTCTCCTTGTTTGGAGAAGAACTATGAAGAGGTGGTCTGCTTGCCAGCTCATCATTCTGCCATAATTATTGGCTCTTCTCTGTTCTTTCCTAGCCAGAAGTCAAACTTCTGTGTATTTCCCTGTTTTTCTAATGCTTTTTTCCAGTGCATTTTTATAGTTATTAATATCAGTTGTGTACAAGAGTCTGAGCACATATTAATGCCTACTTCAAGGATAAAATTTGCATAAACTTTGTTGGAAATTAAAAGGTCTCCCCCCCCCCCACATCTCATTGATTCCATCAAAGAATAGGAATTTCTTCAGGGTAAGGAAGATGCTGGATCCCCTCACAATAAATCCACACATAAAGAGGAATCTACATATTTGAGGGCAAGAGTAATTCCTTTCTGGATTCCTTTGAATTCCTTTCCTTTCTGGATTTCACATGTACCTCAGGAATAAAGCCCAGAGCAGGAGCATCTCAATCTGCACAGGAAAGATGCACTAAAAACAGCACGAAAACAAACCTCATACCACAGATGAAACCAAGTCTCTGGACCCCCATTTTCTCTGTAGCCTTACCCCATCCCCCAAACAAATCTCTTCATTTTTAGGGGAAAAAATGGATCTGCACAGGAAGGATGCACTAAAACAGCACAAAAACAAACCATACCCTCAACCTCACACCACAGATAAAACCCTCGGGATCCCATTTTCTCTATAGTCTACTCCCCCCCCCCCCAAAAAAAACCCCAAATCTTTTTGTTTCGGGGGTAAAATGGATCTCCTTTCTCACAGTATGTCTGGATGTTATTTTTTTGATTTGTTCTTGCCATTCCATCTCGTGGAATTCCAAATTCTTCTTCTAACAACTTAATCACAACTACCTCTCTGTTGATCTTACATTGCATTGTGTCAGGTCTGTTAACAGATCAAAGAATATATTGGATATCATGGCTTATTATAAAAGTTGTATGACAAATATATCACATCTGATTGTGAATTTTGTTGCTGCTGTTATAGTAATTGCAATATTGCCTGTTTGTAAGTTTAGAAGACTTGCTGTATCATCTGTTTTTCCCCAAGCCAAGCTATTGAAATGTATTTATATATTTCTCATTCAACTACTTTGCCATTATGTGTTTATTTTGTTCTTTGAAAAGATTAGTTCAGTGTCGTTTATATGAATTCCACAATAATTGTATTGTAACAAAGCTCCTTAAAGAAGCAGTTCTATCAGCTAGTCCTTGACTTATGACTACAATGGGAACAGAATTTCCATTGCTAAACAATGGAGCTATTAAGTGAGTCACACCTTTCTGTCAAGCTTGTTAAGTGAATCACTATGGTTATTAAACAAACTGTTAAGTGAATCCAGCTTTCTAGTTGACTTTGCTTATCAGAACACCCCCTCCCCAACCCGGGTAGATCTCAAATAGTGATCGCATGACCCTGGGACACTGAATCCTGATTGCCAGATGTCCAAATTTTGATCACATGACTAGGAAATGCTACAAGATTGTAAGTGTGGACCATTCATAAATTACTTCTTTCAGTGCCATCATGACTTCACACTGTCATTAAACAAATAGTCATAAGTCACGGATTACCTACAATTTTATACTGGAACAAATCCCACTGAATTCCATGAGAATTTCTTCTCTATAAATCTCCTAAAATATCAGAAACCACATTATTTTAAGTATGTACATGTTAAAGTACGCTCCAACGCCTGCTTATTAGAATTGAAATAAAATGATGGTATGATTGCACTGATGTATTGTATTTTATAAGAATTTGCCTACTTTGAAGGCAAAGTGATAAACACAGAAAATGTAATTAATTTTATATTAATTTGTTAAGTGTTGTGTGTCAGTAAATATAGGTAAGATTTTTTCCCTCTTTAGAATGAATGAGCACTTCAAGAAGTACTTATGAATGACTTCTAGTCCGATAGGAATGAAGATACTGCACAATGTATATGATTCTTCCAGAGGCAGCATATTTCTAAGAGCCAATATATGTGTTTACTGCTTCAAGGGCATCTAGACAATACAAATACTTCACTGTAAATCTTATTTTAAACCACATCATTATAATTCAAGTTGTTGATTCCAAAGAATAGAAAAGATTGATTTATATTTTGAAGTCCTAAGGAAAAGATTTTATGAACAATATTTTCAGCTCATACCTATTGTTTTGTTTTCTTTGTGACTGATAAAACAGTTATGGTTTCAAAAATTTGAATAATAATTCAAGGTATTTTAACAGTTCTGTAGCTGAATATTTCAAGAAGTGTTTGCATAATTGGAGTATTTTGCAGAGTTCCCACAGAGGGGGATAAGCTAGTATAAACAATATAATGTCCCTTTAGTACAATTTGATATATTTATGAGGGGTTTGTTCCCTTCATGATGTTTTTGTTACCTTTCATTGCATACTTAACTTGATTATCTAGTACCAGTCAGCTAAGCAGACCAATGGAACACTCTTTTTTTTTTGTTAATAGTAAAATTTTCTGATAGTCCCAATATACTGTTTGATAAGAAACCCATGCTCAACATTTCCAGGGTCCAATTATTGAATAAGAGCATTCAGGTAATTTATTTGGGGAAAAAAGGCAGAAGGAAAATGGGGTCATGTAAACTGTACATGATCCTTTTATATTTAATATTTTCAAAAGAGAATTGGAATTAAGAACATTTATGTCATGTAGCATAACATTTTCTTACCTCTATGTTTCCCTTTTTAGTTAACTAAATACAAAAAGAAAAGAGAATAAAAAGAACAATAGGTTAGTAAAAAGGGGGGAAGTTAAAAAACAAGAATATACAAAATGTATATTTACAGACATTTGTATATCACTACATTTATGATATTGTTCATTATAGCCATCCTTGGTTAATATTAACCAGTCTGCAAACCACTGAATAATTGGAACCATATCTGTATTTCTAATGCTGAACAAGATGTTCTCCACCTTGGTGGAGATAGCATCCAGGAATGGGTTGACCTTGTTTGCATGCTGATTGGACTGAGTCTGTCAGAGCTGTTAAGACACTCCCTTGTTGCTAGGGCTCCCCAGTTTTCGACTCAGTCTCACTCAATGTGGGCAGACGTGTCAATTCTTCTCCAAACTACTTATTCAATTTATTGGACTATATCTGAAATTGAACTTTTATTGGACTTTGATTCAACTTCTGTGAGTACTGCCAGCTGACTCCCTCTCCTAGGTAGAGTTGCTGTTTCTCCCTCAGTGGCAGAGCTTTGGCTCAAGCCCTGAAGAACTTCTGTCAAACAAGATCTAACATTTGCTATTACTAGCCACAGAGCCTCTGTTCATCTCCTCATAAGAGGTTTCCAGGCTGCAGGAGCTTATCAGTCCACTTAGAGGCAAATACTGCTAAACTTACAGATACTGGCTTCCCTGGTCTCCCCATAGGGCGCAGAGCGCTGATAGAAGCATTGCGTCAAAGTTTAATTCCTCCAACATTTGGCTACAAGCTGCGGTGGCCATTTTAAGAGTTTCATGCTCTTTTTACTTTTAAAAGAATTTTGACAGCTCAAATGTGGATAACAGTCATGAGCATAGCTCTGTGCTGCTATCCCGAGGCTGCAGGGTGCTTTTTAACCTTCTGATTCAGATAAAGAGAGAAAGAGTAAAACAGTAAGTCTTTTAAAAAACAGAGCAGCCTGAGAGCTGCACTGAGGACTTGCAGCTCTGTGGCACACTTAACACCAATTAACAGATCACTACTAAGTGCTATTCAGGATGTTATTTCTGCACACTTCTTTACCTATTGGCATTAAAAATCCTGACCCCAGGATGGATTCTGAAGGCACCACAGTGCCCAAAACAGTGGCTGCAGCGACAGGGGTGGAGTCTTTTGGGAGGCAGGCTGAGCCATCAGCAGTTAATTCATCATCTGCATTGCCTGCAAAGTCATGAGCCTCCAGCTCTCTTAAAAAGTGCAGTTCTAAGTCGGCCAGAAAAGCTGGGCAGCCCCATAAAGACACTAAGGCTGCCCAAAAGGATGAGAATAGAAGAAAGAGGGCTCCGGAGCAAATCTGCGCTAGAGTGGCAGCAGACAGTCTCTCCAGTCAGAAGTAAGGGACGAGGCTAGTCCAAGACCAATAGACATGCTGCAGCTATCACCAGAGGGAGCTAGAGAGCAGGAATTTCCCAATGTTCCATTGTGCCAAGCAACAGTGCAGCACTATGGGGATCAATGGCGGATTTGCACATCTTGGTAGCCTCTTCTAGCCAGGCCTTTGGGATGGCCAGAGCCATTCCGGAGGCCACTTTCACTCCCACAGTAGCTGGTCTTTGCCCTGAGATGGGGTTTTTACCCTCTGCTCCAGGCAATTTGCAGGCCATAATATCAGAGGCTATAAGACAAGGCATTGCTGCGGGGATCCAGCAATGCAGGAGGCCTTCAGGGGCATTGGGTTCACATTTGAACCAATACCATGATATCAAGCCCCATTTCTAAGGTGAAATTCTGGATTCTTCCCATCCATACTCTCCAGTTCCTTCCCATAGAAGCCAATCTCTGGAACAGGAAGGTCACAGAGATTTAGAACTCTCTGAGGATGAGGACATGGGGTCAGATCAGCCAGCCTTTACTGGATTATTCCAACACAGCCTTTTCCGGTCACTGCACTTCAGAGCCGAAACTCAGCTTGGCTGGATGCTGCTTATGCACAACCGGAACCCAGCAATAGCAGTTAGACTTATATACCGCTTCATAGGGCTTTCAGCCCTCTCTAAGCGGTTTACAGAGTCAGCATATCGCCCCCACAGTCTGGGTCCTCATTTTACCTACCTCGGAAGGATGGAAGGCTGAGTCAACCTTGAGCCCGTGAGATTTGAACCGCCGAACTGCAGATAACAGTCAGCTGAAGTGGCTGCAGTACAGCACTTTAACCACTGCGCCACCTTGGCTCTTGCAACCCACCTGACCCAACCATGACACTTTTTGCAGAACCGACCACTGAAACTGAGGTCATCCCATCATCTTAGCTATCTATCGATGTGGTCCAATGATAATAGTCCTCTCTGGGGGCATCAATCTATCGTCCATAGACAAAAGATTCTATAATGTAGCTCCTGATTTATCTAAAAGCCTCCAGTTCTTCTATGATCGTGGAGACAGCAGCCAGACTGGGTTCTTCTGTCCAGTAACGTGGGCATAGGCAGTACGTGCATCAACAACTGCCTCATTTTTCAACAGAGCTTCATTATTCTAGTTCCGCCAAAGAGGATCCCGGAGGCCGATATCAGATTGCACCAGGATTTGAATAAGCTGTTAGCCGCCATTCAATTCTTGGCAGACACCACTCTCAACACCACAAAATTTGCCTCCCAATCCATAGCTCGATGGTGGCAACCCTGCGCCTGCTCTGGCTATGCCAATGGCAGGCTAATACCTGCTACAAATGGTGACTGGCCTCTGCACCCTTCAAAGGGGAACACCTCTTTGGAGAAACTCTGGACCCCTTCCTGATCAAATCCAGAGACAAGAGGAAGATTTTGCCATCTGTTAAAAGGAAGAGCCTTTTTCACCATATTTCCATCGGCCTTCCTTTCAGGGGCCGAATTCAGGGGCTGGATTGGGCCGCCCACAGGGGGACTTCCTTCTCAGACAATATCAATACCTGGATAGACCAAACTGAGGTAGACAGGCTAGGTGGCCCTTTCGAGGCACAGGAAGTGGCCCTTTTAGCCCAAAGTAGATGTGACTCCGATCTTCCCACCTGGATCTATTGCTGACCACTGGGAGCACATTACATTTGATGCCTGGGTCAGGGAGACTCTGATGTCAGGCCTCTCCCTGGAATTCCTTTCCACACCTCCAAGAGTCTCCATCCATTGCTGTATGTCAAAGAACCCTTCTAACCCTTATGAATTCAGCTATACAACATCTGCTGGACATTCAGGCCATCCAGCTGGTTCCAGAGGCGCAAAAAGGCAGGGGTTTTATTTGATTCTATTCATAATACCAAAGGCCTTGGGGGAGGGAGGGTGGAGAGCTACTTTGGACCTCAAAAGACTGAATCGCCATTTTGTATACTGACGATTCAAGATGCAGTCTTTTCACACAATTTTGGGGTATGTTCAGTAGGGCGACTTCCTCTCATCCACAGTCTCACTGAGGCCTATTTACATATACCTATCCAGCCTCAGCACCAGCAATACCTCCAGTTTCACTATGCAGACCACCATTATCAATATATGGCCCCACCATTCGGTGTATCCTCAGCACTAGGGTGTTTACAAAAATTCTGGCTGCCTTGGCAGCTCATCTGCGGGCTATGCTGGTGCAGGTCCAGTGTTACCTGGATGATATCCTGATCCACTCCTCCTTAGCTCTTCAGGCTATGGTGGACTTGAGAACCACCATCCAGACACTACAGTATCATGGGTTCTCTATAAATCTAGAGAAGAGTCATTTTACTCCCACATATTGCCTATTGCTTAGATAACTAAGATAACTCCATAGGAATCTATTTCCAACCTTTGCACTGCTTTGGCTTTAAGTGTATAGGTTTGCCATTAAAAAATATTTTAGTAGCAATTTTATGTCAATAAATAATATTTATCACCAATATTTGTCATTAAAAGCTTTGGCTATTGATGCTACTCATGAATTTGCTGTTAAAACTAGCAGTCTTGTTCACAAATTGCCTTATGTATCCTCATGTGGTTACAAATGTTTTAGTTTTATTACATACTGATAATTTTCATTCTCTTATAGTATATATATATATACGCACACATACATATACATATGTAAACAATAATCAGAGTAGTTCATAGCACTAATTCTCTATATATTCTTTGTAACTCTTCATTATATTAGTAACACTCTTTTATATCGTAGATTTTTTGCATAGGAAATTTTATAAAAATATATAATGCTTTTCATTTCATTACTATCTGTATTAATGAACTAAAACTATCTGTAAACAAGAACAATCAGGTCTAGAATTCATTATACAAATTTGAGAGTTATAGTTATGGTTAGTTACAGTTCTTTATTCTGACATGTCATTTGGTTTGTGATATCCTGCTATGGAAGGATGCTACAGCTGCTGTTGTTAGATGCTTTTTATAGTTAATCACAGTATTACATGCTAAACAATACACTGACTTAATTCGTATTATATATTATTTTATAAACTGTCTGATTTATTTGCTATACAAATATATTCTCCTGTGATAATATCTTTGGCAACCAGCATATACTATATATTTATTAGTCTGTTATATATTTGCAAAGGTAATATTTTTTTCTTATTCTTGGGAATATTATTTAGTTAGGTGTATTTACTTTATCTGACCAGTCATATTATCTACGCATACACAAATTATATCAAATCTAATAAATACTGGTCATACACATTGTTTTTCTACAGTACCTATATTCCGATTAATTGGCACAAATGGAATACATGGAGTAGTTGTAATTTTTTAAAAGTTCAAGTCAGCTATCTTTTTTAAAATTGCCGAGAGGTTTTGTAAATAACGTTAGTAATCTAAACATAACAATGCACATTGACCGATTATTACTCTACATGATATAGGTTCAGTATTCCAGTTTTGACAGCCCATTACTGAAGATAATGAATGGCTACTTTTAAAAAATCAAGTTGAAAGCTTGGTAATGGAATATAGCTAGTGGCACAATTTTAAGAGTTCAAAGTATACTTCAGTTTGATTTGATGACATTTCTGTCCTAGGCTTTATAGGATAAACATATTTTGTTCAGTTTATTTCATAGTAAGGATTTGCAGTTGTTGTTTCTAAAGCTTTCATTTTAAGTACATGAAGTTAATACTCATTTTCTAATCTGATTTGATGAAATTGCCATATACTAAAGACAAGAATCTCAGATCACAGTTAGTTCACTTCCACAGAACAATCTATGATCATTTTCTTTCTGCATCTTAACATTTTATTTCATTAGACATTAATATAATTATCCACATCAAGATACTAATTCTTGAGCTAAATCATCAATCACTATTACGAAATTTAGCTGAATCTTTACCTGCAAACTATATAGTTAACTGGGAATTTTGAAACAGCTACACAGGATAGTGGAAATAAATGCTATGTTTATAATGGTTATAAATATATACTATACATTGACAAGTCCTCAGTCCCCTGGATGGAATTTTTCAGAAATGTGATTATTTCCAATATTGGATATCCAAGCATATCCAATATTTTGCACTACTCATTTGAGGTTTCACATATAGAATGTTTGTCCATTGCTAAACAATAGCATGGCTTTTTTTTTTCCTATAGCAATTGGTCATAATACATTTCAACAAATATTGAAAATACATTTATTCTTTTACCTTAAAATCAATCTATGCTTGGTTAAAGTCCCTTCCCTCCTCCTGAAAATCTGGAGTGTCTAAAATTCAGGAGCTTGCTGTCAAAAGCTTTTTATTTTGGTCACCAATAGGAGTCAACATTATTTTCAACATGTTGAAAACCTCTCAAATCAACTGAATTCAACAGGCTAAAGCTCCTTTTACAAAGTCAAAGTTTTGGCAGCAACGTTGGCTGAGGTCTGAGTGATGCCTTTGAATTACAATTCTTATTTTCCCTTGGGAACAGTTGCTTTGCATCAACCTTTGAATGAATGAATGTCTCTATTCATACATCTGTCTATAGATTTGTCTCCTGTTTTGAAATTGCTTCTCAATAATTCTCTTAAGCACGCATCCTTCTAGTCATAGTACAAAGCACAGAGATTATGGGCATGCAACACTCTCTTTCTAAAGATCAAATACTGTACCAATACCACTTGAAAGTTCAGCTAGCAGGAATAGTAGCAAGAAAAACTGTTGTCACTTTGCCCTACAGCAAGCTTAGTCGGTATCAATCTATTGCATAAGAATATTGTTTGACTGGGCTTTTGTAGCTGATAGAATAATAGCAGAGCTTTAGTTCCAGGAGAAGAGTTATTTTATGAGGAAGTTGAACAAAATATTTCTCCCTCTCCCCCCCTCTCTCTCCCTCCCTCCCTCTCTCTCTCTCTCTCTCACACACACACACACACTCTCTCTCTCCCTCCCTCTCTCCCTCTCTCTTTCCCCCTCTCTCACTGTCTAATTCAAAGTGAGTGATAGATGTACAAAACAGACAGATAGGTTAAGCTTAATCATTTAGTTAAATTGACTTTTCATGACCATATCATTTTGTAGAATGTTGTTATTAGTTGCAAAGTCATGTCTGACAAATCGCAACCCCATGGACAATGTTCCTCTAGGCCCTCCTGTCCTCTACCATCCTCTGCAATCTATTTAAGCTCATGCCTACTGCTTCAGTGACTCCATCCAGCCACCTCATTCTCTGTTGTCCCATTCTTCTTTTGCCCTCAATCTTTCCCAGCATTAGGCTCCTCTTCAGTGAATACGTCCTTCTCATTAGGTGGCCAAAGTATTTGAGTTTCATGTTCAGGATCAGGCCTTCTAAAGAGCAGTCAGCCTTGATCTCCTCTAGGGCTAACCAATTTAATCGCCTTGCACTCCAAGGGACTTGCAGGAGTCTTCTCCAGCACCATAGTTCAAAGGCTTTAATTCTTTGGCGCTCAGCCTTTCTTATGGTCTAACTTTCACAGCCATACATTGCAACTGGGAAAACCATAGCCTTGACTATACGCACTTTTGTTGGCAGGGTGATGTCTTTGCTTTTTAGTATGCTGTCTAGATTTGCCATAGCTTTCCTCCCCAGAAGCAAGCGTCTTTTAATTTCTTGGCTGCAATCTCCATCTGCGGTGATCTTGGAGCCCAGGAAAATAATGTACATGCATTCAATTTTGCAGCTACTAAGATTGTTGGCCGAGCAGGGACAAAAATAGCCAGAAAAAGGATAGAAGCCTGGGAAATGGGCCTCTTTTGGGTCAATAGGAAGACTGATTTACCACTGGCTTAAAGGTACTTGGAGCTGATGGCACAAGGAAATAGCAATCAATGATTTAATAGTCAGCCATCAACATCCCAATTAACAAAAGCCACATACAACCAGGCACCACATTAATAGTATGCACAGAATAGCCCAGTGAATACATTCTGGAAAGAGAGAGGTTGAGCTGATGATGTGCTCCAGCACAAGCTTGGAAGAATTAAACCTCTGGTCCCAGTGACCAACTCAGATTGGATCTTGTCTTTGTATTTGTGTACAAATTAATTAAGCTTCATCTTCATTATTTGTATTTCCAATGAGTTGTCTGATTTTACTTCATCAGCAATTGAATCATTTACTCTTTATGTGATCCAAAGTATTCTCAACAATTTCCTCCAATATTACAATTCAAAGATGGACCAGCTCAAAGAAGATGAAGGAGATCATCAGCTTGAGGGGACTCAGCTGGAAGATTGCCTAGCAACCAGATGAGACAGTTATCATGGCATCAGAAGACAAAGGCGGAGCTAACACATCCTCCCTCCCATGCAAGGGCCTGCCATGAATAGAGGAGGGCCGAACAAAGGCATTAAAAAAGACTATTGGCCAGAAAGAACCCTGCCCCATTAAGGAAGCAAATCCGAGTTATGCCCCATATATAATGGGACTCTCATGCCTCACAGATCTGTTGGCAACAACTATTTCAACATTATGTTCCTCATCTCTTTGGGCTTCTTCTTGTATATTCAAGCCTATTGCCATTGCATTTTTGTTTAAAAACTGTTTTTAGTAAATATATAAAGCTTACCTGTGCACCTGTGATTTCTGTGGACCAGGAAAGGATAAAAGATATCAATTTTTCTTCAGTTATTCTGATGTCCCAGCTTTGCTAATCATATGCTACAATTGGGAAGTCCATGGCCTCAACACAATCTGATTGCGATCAATGTGATGTATATGTATATATGTGATGTATATCCTTTAAATATTTTGTCTAAGTCTCCTATAGTTCCTCTTTATTTCGTGCGTACACTGACCACACAATGAACTTCAAATAACAAAGTCTGTTGCCTCAACTTCTCCACTGTTTCCATTGGGCTAGTATTTGCCTATTGACATTCATTTCCTCTTCTTTTTTCTAAAACTTAATAAGTTGAAATCTTATTTTTTTCTAATTATCCAAGTGGTATCATCTGAGGGTTTTTTTTTTTAACTGTTTCTAATTTCTCATGACATTTTCCTTCTATAAGTTAAATAAACAAGATGACAATATAAATCCTTGGAAAACTTCTTTCCCTAACCTGAAACAATTAGCGGTAATTATTCCACATTATTCCCAATCATCATATAAATTATAAATACCATAGAAAATTTATATATATATATATATATATATATATATATATATATATATATATATATATATATATATATATATATATATATATATATATATATATATATATATATATATATATATATATATATATATATATATATATATAAAGCCACGCTGAAGGTGGTTGCTGGATCGATGGCAGACTCCAGCTCCCCCCTTGCTCTCTGCTCTCTACCTATCCATTTTTCATTATCATATTGATGCATTCTCACTGTTTTCTTTTTCATTGTTTATTTTATTCTATTTTACTTCTGTGTTATTTACACTCTTTCCATTTCTACATTTTTTATTGTTGCAAGCTGCCTAGAGTATCCCTACAACAAGATAGGCGGCAAATAAATGTAACAAATAAAATAATAACATTTTTCAGTGAACAGTTGAGAGGTGTCGTGATTGTATTAAAGTATGGGCTTTATTCCATGAAAAGTCTAGGCGTTCTGACTTATGTTCTGATAGTGACAATTCTCACAAGGTTCACTTTCTTTTCTCAGGGAGAAAAAAATCAAGAATATTGCAAACTATTTGATAGTTTCTGCACAGTGGTAGGACATTTATTGGTTCTGTTTATTGATTCATTGAAATAATCCTTGAGTTCATTATCTGATTTTAAGAAATAGTAGTACAATTTTCTTTCTTGGTATACGTTTCCAGGAAAACAGCATTTGTAACATTTGTTGACTCTTGTGGCAAAACTCTTTTATTCTTATTATTGTACAGGAGCAATGCGTCAAAGGCTTTGTTTGTGGTGGATGGAAGGGAAAGTATGAGCAGATCATCAGGTATCTGGAGAAGTAAGCAGCTTTGTGTTGTTTTTTTAAAATAATTTATTAGTGGGAAATAATTGAAAACAACTAATAATTCTTTAAGTATTCATTATACTGTAGGTATTTTCCAGTGGCAAAACTGAGGCCTTAAGACAATGAAGAAATTGCTGTAATGACGTTTAAACAAATGAATTAATTTCAGAAACAAATATATGTACTCACATATTAAGTACCTAGTCAATATCTAAATAGGGAGACAGGCATTGGGAAATTCATATATTAAATTTATTAAAGAATAATAATGATGAAATAAGGCTCTTTAATTCACTCATATAGATTTTCCCCTTCATATCTCTCTGTTAAAAAAAAAAAATCATTGAAGATATTTCTAAGTGGACCTAGCAAAAATACTAGTATATTTTCTGTTAGAAAGCCTTGATAGAAAAGTGCTTGAAGTTCAAAGGGCATTTGTCTCCTTTCTTGCAGATTCATTTAAGTACTAATCTTGCTTTACCTTTAACTGGGACAGAGAATCATACAAATGACTTGAGATAAAATGAAAATAATGGATCTAGCTTGGTACTGAAGGTGGTAGTTACACTGCATACACATCAACAGGCAGTGATCGTTATTCTATGCTAATGTAAGTCTGATGAATCAGTTTTTGCTTTTAGACTAAAGGACCATTAAGCACTGGAAGCTGGGTCACACTGATACAGTAACGTAAATATACTCCAATGGCTGGCAACAGTCGTTAAGCAGTAATTCAGTATGTAAGACTAACATTGCTTAAATTTTTTGAAATGAGGACAGATCAGAAAAAAGATACATTTTATTTAGAAAATGTTTTGATTTGTAGAACATAATTAAATGACAAACAAAACAAACTATCAAAGCAGTAATGCTGGATGCTGCTACAAATTTTCATTGTTCCCAAATATTAAATCACTGTAAAATGGATCCCACGAAATGTAAATAATTGGTTGTAGCAGAATAATACATAATTGAGTGATACCATACATCATCTCGCCAGAAATTAAATATTATGAATACTAAGGTTATTTAATGGCCTTGAGAGTACAAAAGTATAATAGGAAAATAAAAAGTCATACTGTAGAGTCAACTTTGAAAAAATACAGCATCATATAAGCTTTGAAGTGGTTTTCTAGATATTGCCTTGATACTCTCATACAATGAATTTCATCCTTTTGTTGTTCTTTATATGCACCTACTCATTAAATACATCCAGAGTTGTGGAGATATTTATGTGGCCCTTAGTGGAGAGCTCTTCAAACATTCTAATGCACACATGGAGATCCTGTGTGCTGTAGTTTCTTCATTTATTCCAAAAGAATGAGGAGTTCCATCTGCTCTGCTCTTTTGTGTGTACTGAACTAGTCTTTCAAAAGAAATGAATGAAAAAAACCTTTATTACACACACAAAGAACTGCTACCTTGTAACTATTTGCGAATCCTGCCTTGTTCTGTCATTAAGAAAAGCATTGCTTCTAAGATGTATATAATTTCCTTTCCTTTCAACTTGGTTGAAATGGGCCACCTCTGAATGTATATGCTAATAAATAAAATGAAATAGATATCAATGTGTTTTTCAAGGAATGAAAATTTCTGGGACAGAATATGTACATTTGGGGTCTAAGTAGTCATCTTTGTGCTATTGGACAAAGCAACATAAGGGTATCATAAGGGATAGGAAATGTTAAAGAAATTGGTGTTGGCTCTGGTGTTGGAGAGTTTTGCTTTCTGGTGACTTCAACTTTCATGTACTGAGGTTTGGTTCTGGCAAGGATCAGGAATTAATGCTTCTATGGCAACCATGGTTATCTTTGGATCAAATTTAGGTAGGCCATCATACTAACGATCTCATGTTTGCGTCAGAGTACTTGAGATATAGAAACTGGAAGAGCACAAATTCTAGTTAAGCTTTACTCATGAAGCTAGATTGGTGAACCTCAGCCAGTATTTCTCTCATAGCCCTAGGAAGCCCTAGGAAGTAAGCACCGGCAAACCACTTCAAAAATCCTGTCAAGGAAGTTGCAGGAACTGAAATTAATACTTGAAATTAATCAATACAATACAATACAATAGCAGAAGGGACCTTGGAGGTCTTCTAGTCCAACCCCCTGCCTAGGCAGGAAACCCTAAACCATTTCAGACAAATGGCTATCCATCTTCTTAAAGACTTCCAGTGTTGGGGCATTCACAATTTCTGGAGGCAAGCTGTTCCATTGATTAATTTAACTGTCAGGAAATTTCTCTTCAGTTCTAAGTTGCTTCTCTCCTTGATTAGTTTCCACCCATTGCTTCTTGTTCTACACTCAGGTGCCTTGGAGAATAGTTTGACTCCCTCTTCTTTGTGGTAACCCCTAAGATATTGGAACACTGCTATCATGTCTCCCCTAGTCCTTGTTTTCATTAAACTAGACATACCCAGTTCCTGCAACCGTTCCTCATATGTTTTAGCCTCCAGTCCCCTAATCATTTTTGTTGCTCTTCTCTGCACTCTTTCTAGAGTCTCCACATCTTTTCTACATTGTGGTGACCAAAACTGAATGCAGTATTCCAAGTGTGGCCTTACCAAGGCATTATAAAGTGGTATTAACACTTCATGTGATCTTGATTCTATCTTTCTGTTTATGTAGCCTAGAACTGTGTTGGCTTTTTTGGCAGCTGTTGCACACTGCTGGCTCATATTTAAATGGTTGTCCACTAGGACTCCAAGATCCCTTTCACAGTTACTACTGTTGAGCAAGGGATCACCTATACTGTACCTGTGCATTTCATTTTTGTTGCCTAAATGTAGAACCTTACTCTTTTCACCTTTGAATTTCATTTTATTAGATAGTGCCCAGTGTTTAATTTTGTCAAGATGCTTCTGTATCTTAAGCCTATCTATTCCTGCCAGCTTGGTGTCATCTGCAATTTTGATGAGTTCCTCATTTATTCCCTCATACGAATCATTGATGAAGATGTTGAAGAGTACTAGGCCTAAAACAGAGCCTTGGGGTACTCCACTGCATACTTCCCTCCATGTAGATGCAGTTCCATTGAGGACTACATGTTGAGTGCGGTTGGTCGGCCAGTTACGAATCCATCTGGTGGTGATGCTGTCCAACCCACATTCTTCTACTTTATCTAGTAGTAGGTTATGGTCTACCTTATCAAATGCCTTACTGAAGTCCAAGTAAATTATATAGATGTCATTCCTCTGGTCCACTAATTTTGTCACTTTGTCAAAGAATGCAATAAGATTAGTCTGGCATGATCTGTTTTTGACAAACCCATGTTGGCTTTTGGCTATTACTTAGTTTACTTCTAGGTGTTCGCTAATTCGTTGCTTATCTTTATCTTTTCCAGAATCTTTCCTGGTATTGAAGTCAGGCTGATAGGTCTATAGTTTCCTGGATCTATTTTTTTCCCTTTTTTGAAGATGGGAAACACATCAGCTCTTTTCCAGTCCTCTGGCAGTTCCCCTGTGCTCCAAGATCTCTGAAAAATATAGTTCAGTGGTTCTGAGATCTCATCTGCCAGTTCCTTCAGAACCCTGGAGTGTAATCCATCCGGTCCTGGTGATTTGAACTCATCTAGGGTAGACAGGTGCTCACTTACCATTTTCTTCCCTATTTCAACTTGTGTTGTCACTTTGTTTTGTTTTTGCAGTTTGGATTGTATGTTTTAATGATGTCATTATTCCTGTGACATTGTAGTTGCTGGGAGTCCCAGCAGATTGCAGCAAAATAAAAACCAAACAAATAAATATCAATCTTTGTTTGATCTTCAGTTTTAAGGTCATAAGTCACCTGTGCCTGAGTTTGCTTTTTCAAAATGAAAATCAATTAAACAGAGATAAATAGAGGTAATGAGAGGTGAAAATTAGCCAGCTTGACCAACTGAAAATAACTACATCTGTAAATCCAGATAGTATCCATCAAAGCATTCTTAACTAATTTAAATTAAAAGTGTTTTTAAAATAATGTTAATTCCTTTAAATATACAAACTACAACAATAAAAGTACAAAAGAACAACAAAATGAAAAAATAAAAATGAAAAACACAGAGAAAAATGGACTACAACAGAAAAATAAATTAACATTAAAATACATTTTATAATAAATGCATATTTAAATAAACTTAGTTCTTAACAAATAAACCTTACAGTAGATCAGTTTTTTTCAACCTTGGCAATTTTAAGAAGTGTGGATTTCAATTCTCAGAATTCCTCCACCAGGTTGATTTAAATCAAGTAAAAGATATGGTTGATCTTCCCATAAGAATTTTCTTGAGATTTTATCAATCTGTTTAAGATATTTAAAAGTTATTAAGAACAATAGCAATCCCTCCAAGATATTGACAATATCCTTCTAAGAATTTTAAGATTGTCAGTCTTGAAATAACAATAAATCTGAACCCACCTGGCTTCTAGCTGTCTTAAGGAGAAGTTAATGTTTGTTTATTTCATTTGTATGCCGCCCTTTTCCCCTGAGGGGGACTCAGGGTGGCTCACAACTCAAACAAGGGAAGGGGATACAGACAATTTCACAAACACAAAACAATACATAATTTAAAAGCGCAACAATCATACCATTCGAGATAGGGGCACGGTTCTTTAGCCCCAGGCCTGTCGGAACAGCCAGGTTTTAAGGGCTTTGCGGAAGGCCTGGAGGGTGGTGATGGTGCGAATCTCCACGGGGAGTTCGTTCCAGAGGGTCGGAGCAGAGAAGGCTCTCCTCTGGGTAGTCGCCAGACGACACTGGCCAGCGGATGGAATTCGGAGGAGTCCTAGTCTGTGGGATCTAATCGGTCTGGTGGAGGTAATTGGCAGCAGGCGGTCTCTCAAGTACCCAGGTCCAATACCATGAAGGGCTTTATAAGTGACGACTAGCGCCTTGAAGTGTATCCGGAGACCAATAGGCAGCCAGTGCAGCTCGCGGAGGATAGGTGTTACGTGGGTGAACCGAGGTGCACCCATGATTGCTCGCGCGGCTGCATTCTGGACAAGCTGAAGTCGCCGAATGCTCTTCAAGGGCTGCCCCATGTAGAGCACGTTGCAGTTGCAGTAGTCCAGTCTAGAGGTCACAAGGGCGCGAGTGACTGTAGTGAGGGCCTCCCGGTTCAGGTAGGGATGCAACTGGTGCACCAGGTGAACCTGGGCAAATGCCCCCCTGGTCACAGCTGACAAGTGGTGTTCAAAAGTCAGCTGTGGGTCCAGGAGGACTCCCAAATTGCGGACCCTGTCTGAGGGGTGTACTGTTTGACCCCCCAGCCTGAGAGATGGAACACTTGGCCAATTAGTAGGAGGGAAACACACCAGCCACTCGGTCTTATCTGGATTGAGTACAAGCTTGTTAGCCCCCATCCCGTCCCTAACAGCCTCAAGGCCCTGGCACATCACGTCCACCGCTTCATTGAGTTGGCACGGGGCGGATAGATACAGCTGCGTATCGTCCGCATACTGGTGGTATTTTATCCCGTGCCATCGAATGATCTCACCCAGCGGTTTCATGTAGATATTAAACAGGAGGGGGGACAGGATCGAACCCTGCGGTACCCCATACGTCAGGGGCCTAGGGGTCGATCTCTGCCCTCCGACCAACACCAACTGCGACCTGTCCGAGAGGTAAGAGGAGAACCACCGTAGAACAGTGCCTCCCACCCCCACCTCACGCAGTCGTCGCAGAAGGATACCATGGTCGATGGTATCGAAAGCCGCTGAGAGGTCAAGGAGCACTAGGACGGAGGCATAACCTCCATCCCTGGCTCTCCAGAGATCATCGATCAATGCAACCAAAGCGGTTTCCGTGCTGTAGCCAGGCCTAAATCCCGACTGGAAGGGATCTAGATAATCGGTTTCCTCCAAGGACTGCCGGAGCTGAAAGGCTACCACCTTCTCAACAACCTTCCCCATGAAGGGGAGGTTGGAGACTGGACGATAGTTGTTTAAGACGGCTGGATCCAAAGATGGTTTTTTCAGAAGGGGTCTCACCACCACCGCCTTTAGAGTGGGGGGAAAGAACCCCTCTCGAAGGGAGGCGGTAACAACCGCCTGGATCCAGCCCCGTGTCACCTCCCTGCTGTTAGCAACCAGCCAGGAGGGGCACGGGTCCAGTACACATGTGGAGGTACGTACAGCTCCCATGGCCTTGTCCACGTCCTCAGTGGTAACAGCTTGAAAATCAATCCAGTGATGTCCTGCCAGATTCTCCCCTGGTGCCTCAGCTGGTTCTGCGCAATTGGAGTCCAGGTCCGCCGGAAGCCGAGCAACTTTATCCGCGAGGAATTGGACGTAATCCTCAGCTCTGCCTTGCAAAGGATCGCTCGTATCCCTCCTATTTAGGGGGGAACGGGTTATCCTGAACAAGGCAGCTGGGCGTGACTCAGCGGAAGCAATCAGAGAGGCAATGTGTGTTCTTTTAGTCGTTCTAATTAATGAACATGTGTTTAGTTGTTTCACACCTTTTATGAGGAAAATGGTGGATTAAAGAGAATAAAAAAGAAATATTAAAAGAGAGAATAAGAAAATACATTAACAAATACATTCCTTGCTGAAAATGAACCACGTTGAAGGTTTGAAAGATAAATTGTATTGCATTACTTTTTACTTTTGAAGGCTGTTTATATTCTTACGGATATACCTGAAATTTGCCTGAACTTTCCAAAATTGTGTATGAAGTCCTTCATCAAAGGTTGCTTAGCAAATGCTAAGTGCTATGCAAAATAAAAAGACAAGTGATCTCATGGATTGGAAAAAAATCAGAAACAGTAGGCATAAATGGGCCATTCTACTACTGTGGGGGTATTGATTGATTGATTGATTAATCAAATTTGTATAGCCACCCATCTCACAGAAATTGATTCTGGATAGTGTACAACAATCAAATAAAACAGATATAAAAACAACCAATATAAAAAAATATAAAATCCACATTGAAAGCAGCGGTGAGATTCGCTTACCTTTCCTACCTGTTTGCAAATGTGAGCTCATGCACATGCACGCTCGCTTTGCTTGTGTGTGCCACATCTACGCATGCATAGAAGATCACACATTACATTGGGGCAGGTGGGCACCCGAACCGGAGAGAACCGGCTAAATACCACCTCTGATTGAAAGGTAAATATAAAAACAAATATGCAAAACCAAGGCAAAGAGAGGATAAAAAATTCCATCTAAGCAAATCTCCTGTTCCTGGGGGCCCCAGGCCTGATAACATAACTTGAGTGATTTCTGGAATGTCAAAGAGGATAAAGCTAATTTAATCTTCAGGGGAAGAACATTCCATAATGTTGTTTTTGGTTTGTTTGTTTTTTTGGTTCTCTTCCTTTTGAATATAAACTGAGCTGTGGATCCATACTTTAGACTTAGTTATTGGGAGCTGGCTGGAAAGGCAGAGAACTTCATTCCACAGTTGAGTTGCCACTGATGGAGGGCAGGGGAGTATGGAGAGAGATGCCCTATTTCCTGCCTGCCAGTCTGGTGTTGATGGCTGAAGCTTCAGACAGGAGGTCCTGTAGGGCAGAGGCATCATCTGAAGGAGCCAGGTGGAAATGAGTCTGCTGATTGATTGACTGATTGATTGACTGATTGATTGACTGATTGATTGATTGATTGATGCCCCCCCCCCCATCTTTCATAAGGCAGATGAACAGCTTCCTGGCACTAATGGGAAGATGTCTGGGGGCCGTGGTTGCACAGAATTACTCATGGTATGGATATCTAATAGCTGCACACACACGTTGGAATGGCTTTTATTGGTGAGGTGGCGGCTAGCTGCCTCTTGATGAGAGGAGCCTGGCACAAGTATCCCTGGGGACTGGACTGGGGAAAATTGATTGCTCCAGGGAAAGACTACTACAGGAGAAGGGAACTCTCCAGTATCTCCCCTTCTGACCTGATGATTTAGTGCTGTATAAGATAGCAAATCTGGCATGTACAACTAAAACTGGATGTTTGTATAATGGCTGGAAGTTCATATAATGTTACCATCTCAGAGAAATACTGCATTTGTAATGCTCTAATGCAGACATTACATTGCTCTAATATATTCAATTTTGAGTCTTAAGTCTCTACAAGATTCCTTTGGTTAAAATGTTCCTTCAAATTAACTCTTCCCATACTGTTTAAAGATCAATGCCAACACTTTAAATTTGGTCCCAAAATGAATGCAGTCAATATAATAGGCAGGGTAATTGAGGCTTTGCATTTCAAATGTTCAATCCCTGTAGAACAATTATCAAACTATTAGTAAAAATGACCCCGTGACCAGAACATTGCAATAGTTTTGTGTGCAGACATATGAAACTGAAGCTGCCTCCACCTTTTCTGGAAAGCATAGCAGTTAGCAGTTAGCAAACCAACCCAAGCTCATAAAAGTCATTAAACACCAATAGCAAGAGCACTTAGACTTATATACCACTTTACAGTGCTTTACGGCCCTCTCTAAGCAGTTTATAGAGTCAGCATATTGCGCCCCAACAATCTGGGCCCTCATTTTACCAATGGTCTTGAATGTACATTGACATATATTTTGTAGAGAATTAGAGCTGAATTTAGAGCTATGCTGGCTGTGGAATTCTGGGAATTGAAGTCCACAGGCTTAAAGTAGCCAAGGCTGAGAAACAATGCTCCTGAGGATGTGATAACAGTTCTTCTCCTTCTTCTGCATATACCTGAAAACATCTCAAGTTCCAGACATAACACAAAAGGCCATCAGGCTTTCCTGGGAATTTTCAATGGTTTTTCCCTATAAAGTTCAGTGTGGATCTCTCTGTGTTTTATTACTACAAATAAAATTATTTTGGGGGAGGGTATGCAAAGCGAAGCATGATCTGCCTTGAGGCAGAAAATCTGCTAGTGGTGTGCTCAATTTGTGCTTGCATAGTTGAATAGCATCTGCTCCATCTCTGTGCGGAGTTTTGTTGGGCTTATTTTCAAGTACAGAACGCTTTTGTAAGACCATTGATATGACTGTCACTCCTTTCACACCTGTTTCCAGCCATCATATATTGGCCATGTTTGTGTTTCTGAATAAACTCAAATAATATTAGATGCAAGCCCTCTTGCAAGCAAAATGCTTGCTTTGAAACAGCTATCATATAAATATTGTTCTGGGAGTTTTGGATTATATAGGTAGTTTTCAACTTTCTACCACAATTAAGCCCAAAATTGATGTTGTTAAGTGAGACTTTTGTTAAGTGGGTTTTGCCCCCATTTTATGACTTTCCTTCCCACATTTGTTAATTGAATCACTGCAGTTGTTAAATTAGTAACACGATTGTTAAGTGAATCTGGTTTCCCCATTGACTTTGCTTGTCAGAAGGTTTATCAGATTTCAGTGAAATATATTTATAGAATAGCAGAGTTGAAAGGGACCTTGGAGGTCTTCTAGTCCAACCCCATGCTTAGGCAGGAAACCCTACATGACTTCAGACAAATGGTTATCTAACATCTTCTTGAAAACCTCGTGTTGGAGCATTCACAACTTCTGGAGGCAAGTTGTCCCACTGATTAATTGTTCTAACTGTCAGGAAATTTCTCCTGATTTCTACTTCTAGCTTGCACAAGGTGATCACATGACTCCAGGACACCGCAACCATCTTAAATGTGAGTCAGTTGTCAAGCATCTGAATATAAATCACGTGGCCATGGGGATGCTACAATGGTCATAAGTGTGAAAATTTGTCATAAGTCACTTTTTTCAATGCCATTGTAACCTTGAATAGTCACTAAATGAACTGTTACAAAATGAGGACTACTTGTATTAATGTTTTCTCAGCAGCATTGTTTAAAGTATTGAGGGGAGGGGAGACAGAAATACTCAGGGGTTACGGGCTAGGGAACTGCAATCCATTAAACTTCCAGGAATTGATCCATTGTCTCCTTGTTCTTCATATTTTCCTTGGAAAATGTCAGTCTACTCCTAACTGCTTCATAAAGAAGGAAGCTTTGTCGTGACTGCCAGAGACGTTTTGAGCTTGGATGTGAGGGATCCAAGTCAAACTGCCAAATAATTTATTTTATAGTCACTAGTATTTGCTTAGAGTCACAAAGTATTCATGGGTAAAATGAAAGGAGAGTGATCATAATTAAATTTGATCCGTTGAAATCATGACAAATATCCCACTGACACTAATGGTACCATTCTAATGAAGATTGCCTCTGGATCTAACCCTATTAAATTGCTCTGAGCCTTTGGATGGAGAGGGAAACAATTCTGCTGTAATAGAGATGTTCTTATTGAGGGAAGGCTTTTTTAAATAGGGTATTGGATCTTTCACTTTTTGTTTGTAAAAATGAAGAGCTTTTTAAAAAAAAATCAAAATAACAGATGTTTATCTGACTTGTCTAACTAGAGGTTTTAGTACTGCTTTATTTTATTCGCTCTTTGTTTCTATATTTTTTTCTTAATATGCTGCTTTGCTGTAGTTAATTTAGAGAATCGAACATGGAATCTGATGTATGCGACTATTGAATTCAAGTCTTCTGGCTCATAGCATAATTTTATTTAGTTTGATAGTAGGAGTGCTACTTGACTTTAGCTATTTCGTTGTATTTAAGTACAATGACAATAAAGATTATACTTATACTAAATGGGTTTCTGTTATCCAATTCTTTAAGGTTAGAAAAGTACTTTACCTTGGCTTATCAATATATTTAAGCCCCGGAAATCTGCACTTTGTTTTAGCATCTTTTCTTTGCAATATTTACCTCAATAAAGAGATTGTCTTTTGTAGAAAAAAGATAATATGTAGGTAAATTCAATCAGTAGCATCATAATAAAATGCAGTAGGGATAGGAGCCATGAAGTATGCCACTGAAGAGTTTATGAAAGTAAGCTATTTTGCTTCTTCATTTCTTTCTTCACTAAGAAAGAATAACAATACAGAGTTGGAGGAAACCCTATACCAGTAACCTTTTTGCCCTCAGGTGCCCAGTGTGTTCGCACGAATGCACGTGCCCACACCCATAATGCAATGCCCCCATGCATGCACATTCAACATCCCCCTGTGAGCCCCACCCCTGCACATGTGCACGCAACCCCCGCATTACCCCTTTCCCCAAGCATTTGTGCCCCCCCCCATGCATGCATTCACGGCAGAGGCCCAAAAATCAGCTGGCTGGCAGGAGATGCTCGCACATGCACCGTGAAACTGATTTGGGCAACTGCTCGTGTGCCCACCCACTTGTGGCACACGTGCCATAGGTTTGCCATCACAGCTCTATACCATTTCAGATAAATGGTTGTCCAATCTCTTAAAAATGTCCAATGTTGGAGCACCCACAAGTTCTGGAGGCAAGTTGTTCTACTGATTAATTGTCCTAACTGTCAGGAAATTTGTCCTTAGTTTAGGTTTCTTCTCTCCTTGATTAGTTTCCATCCGTTGCTTTTTGTCCTGTCTTCAGATGCTTTAGAAAATAGGTTGACCCCCTCTTCTTTGTGGCCACTCCTGAGTTATTGGAACACTGCAATCACATCACCCTTAGTCTTTCTTTTCATTATACTAGACATAATCAAATTCCTGCAACTGTTCTTCATATTTTTTAGCCTTCAGTCTCCTAATCACTTTTATTGCTCTTCTCTGCACTCTTTCTAGAAACTCAACACCTTTTTTTATATCATGGCAACCAAAATTGGATGCAATATTCCAAGTGTGGCCTTACTAAGGCATTATAAAGTGGTACTAACAATTCACGTGGTCTTGATTCTATCCCTCTATTAATGCAGCCCAGGACTGTGTTGGATTTTTTGCAGCTGCAGCACACTGCTGGCTCATATTTAAGTAATTGTCCACTAGGACTCCAAGATCCCTCTATCACTGTATTATTCCTCAGTTACTACTATTGAGCCAGGTCCCACCTATTCTATACCCTGTACCTACCTGTATAGGGAGTCCTTGATTTACAACAGTTCATTTAGTGACCATTCAAAGTTAAATGGCACTGAAAAATGTGACATGACCATTTTCATGGTTACAACCTTTATAATATCCCCATGATCATGTGATCAAAATCCAGATGCTTGGCAACTGGCTCATATTTATGACCAATGCAGTGTCCTGGGGTCATGCAATTACTTTTTACAACCTTCTGACAAGCAAAATAAATGGGAAGTCAGATTCACTTAACAACCAGGTTACTAACTTATCAAGTGCAGTGATTCACTTAACAACTGAGGCAAGAAAAGTCGTATAACAGGTCAGAATTCACTTATCAAATGTCTAACTTAACAACTGAAATTTTGGGCTCAGTTGTGGTCATAAGATGAGGACTACTTGCATTTGGTTTTATGTGCCTAAATGTACAACCATACTTTTCTCACCATTGAATTTCATTTTGTTAGATAGGGCCCAGTGTTTAAGTCTGTGAAGACCCTTCTGTATCTTGGCCCTATCTTCTGGATCGTTGGTTATTCCAGCTTGGTGTCATCTGCAAATTTGATAAATTCCTCTGCTATCCCTTTGTCTAAATCAGTGGTAGTCAACCTGGTCCCTACCGCCCACTAGTGGGCGTTCCAGCTTTCATGGTGGGCGGTAGGGGTTTGCTGTAACTCTGCTTTATAAATTTTATAAAGTAAAGTTACTTCCCTACTTTATAAATCACCATTACTGTGGAACTGGTGGGCAGTTAGAAAATTTTAATACTACCAAAAATATAAAAGTGGGTGGTATAAGGTATAAAAAGGTTGACTACCCCTGGTCTAAATCAAGGGGGGAAATATTGAAGAGTATTTGGCCTAAGACAGAGTCTTGGGGTACCCCACTGCATACTTCCCTCCGTGTGATCCTTGAGGGGAAAATAGAGTAAATCACATGAAGTTTTTCTGTGACCAGAAAAGAAAGATAAAGCATATTTGCAGTTTTTGTTCTTGGTTATCTGAAATAAACAAATTAACATAGCCAATCATTTTATTTTAATTTCAGAAAAATCTAAATTACTCGCAAGTAAGTTTTAGGGAATTTACTTACACACACACACAAATTTACATTCACACATATACATACAGATAGTGCTCGACTTACAACCATTTGTTTAATGACTATTCAAAGTTACAACAACACTGAAAAAAATGAGTTATGACTGTTTTTCATACTTTATTACCATTGCAGCATCCCTGTGGTCATGTGATCAAAATGTGGACCACTTGCCAATCAGATGTATTTATGATGGTTGCAGTGTTCCTGAGTCATGTGATCACCTTTTGCAACCTTCTGACAGGCAAAGTCAGTGGGGAAGCCAGATTCACTTTATAACTGTATTACTAACTTAACTGCAATGATTCACTCAACAATTGTGGCAACAAAGACCATAAAATGAGACAAAACTTGTTTAACAATATCTCAGCAACAGAAATTTTGGGCTCAATTGTGGTTGTAAGTCGAGGACTACATGTGTGTATTTGTGTGTAATTTTCATTAAAGTCTTTTTAAATAGGGAGATTAAAAACCAATACAAACTAATCTAAAGTAAGAAAAAGAAAAGAAATCAAAGAGCAAGTTAAAATTGTAAGAAAAAAGGAGGAAAAATAGAAAAGAAAGAATACAATTATAAATTAACCTTTTACTCTAGTTGCAACAATCTTCTTTTTATAATCTATCTAACAATCAAAACCATAAATCATAACTTTATTTTTTTCTGTTTCATGCAAAAAGTCTATAATGGATTTCTAGTTAGGAATAAACATACTATATAGATATTGTCTTTTTTTGTTCAAAGATGTCAGGGATTTTACTTCCAAGTGCTTGTGTTAAAAATTTCAGTCAGCATCTGCCATCATTTGGAAGTATTTGAAATGGAAGCATGCAACATTTCATTGAGTTTAAATGAAATCAGAACTATTACCATACTCTATATTACTTTTTAGCTTAATAGTTTGCGTTTTCCGTTCAATTAGGTCTTCTTGGAAAAAAATAATTTCTAGTCAAAAAAATTTCCAAATAGCAAAGTTAAGAGATGAAACACTACTAGCAAATGGTGAAATCTTCACTGTTCTGCAACATTGAATTTATTGAACTGGATTAGCAGAGTTCAAGGCCTCTTATGTTTTTTCCTAGACCAACCTTCCTATTTATCTTTGAAGCTGAAGTTGAAACTTGTTTTACAAGACATGGAAAAGCTTTTAAACTAATGTATTTGAGGAAAATTGGCAGCAAATGTGGGGACACCTGCTGTTAAGAAAAATGCCTGCACATTCAGCCTACTTGTGTCCCCAATAGAGGGAACTGCTGAGTAAAATGATAGCCAGTATTGTTCAAATCCTACAGGTGGCAGCAGTTACTACAATTTAAGAACATAACAATGAAATGATTTGTGGGTATGAGAATAAAACTGTCATGAGTTAAGGTAATGGGATCTTTATTCCATAAAGTATTCTTCTTTGAAATATGATACCTGAGAAATAACATTAGGTTTTCTAGTTTTCCTTTTAAGATTTAAGTAGCTTATCTTTCTTTTAAGCTCTATTTATACTTTCAATCTTGTCCTCAACCATGTTTCAAAGGAACAATAATTTTATGGTGTCACATTATGAAGTGCCTGTCTTTAAGTAATATAAGAGAAAGGACCCTATGACATTCTAGTTTAAATTTATATAATAGTCTATAGTTAGTTCTGAATACAGCTACCTGTGTGGCAAAATATTGAACAAGTTTTAGTCAAGACTTTCAGTTGTCATTTATAGAGCACGCTTTGACTGCAGTTTGAAAACTTAGCTTGGATATGAAATGCTGATCAGTGCTCTCTTCTTTCATATCAACTTGCTTAAAAAACACCACATTTTCCTGCAAAGGAGACTCAAATCTTCTTTTATTACATTTATGGAAAATAATTGTTTTGCTTAACTAATAGAAGTTGTATACACACCCACACCCATGTTTGTGTGTGTGTGATTTATTGCCATGAGATTTGCAAAAACGCCATTCCATGCAAATAGTAGTTTATCTATATATCCAAGAAATTGTTAGAAAGGAATTGATACAATAAAGTGCTATGCAGAAAATACTACAGGTAGTCCTCGAGCTATGAATGGCTGCTTAGTGGCTGTTTAAAGTTACAATGTCCCTCCTAGGGAGTACTTACAACCCAATTCTGAAATTCCATGGCCACCACCTCGCCTACCAACCACAGTCATGTGATTGTATGTCAGTAATCAGACTGCTTGCTTGTAGCATCCCAAGGTCACGTGGCATGTTTTAAGATGGCTTTGCCAAAAACTAGCATTTACTTTGGATTTTCAGCAGTATAAAATCAGGTCATAGCAATCAAACATTGGCTTGAATAATCAAACATTGGTTTGCTTAACAACTGCAGCATTTACTTAATAAAGGTTGTAAAACCAGGTCAGTCATGTGGGTGACTTGATTTACAATCGTCCAACATGACTATGATGAGCAGGTTCCATTACATCTATAAGTCAAGGACTATCTACAAGGAGCAAATAAGAAATCAGGCCAATTGCTATGTTACATCCTGAACAAGATTCTGAATCAAATTGAGCAATACATTTCAGAGTAATACTTGGTAAGGCTGGAAGATGGTATATTGTGATATTTGCCAGTTTCTAGGCATATGAGCAAAACAACAGGTAACAAATTAAGGCAAAAATAAGCCACAACAGTCTCACTGTTATGTAAACAATTGTTTTGTAAACAATTACAAAAATGTTCCTGGTGTAGTATAGCAGAAATGTGTTCCCTTTTGAAACCCAGACCACTGTAAGTTAGGTTTGTATTTATAGTAAATTTTTATAGTAAAGTTTCAAAGGACACTTGGAAGTTTAAAAACAAAGAGGCATCTTTAGCTAGACTACTGGATCTGATACTGTGAAAAAAAAAAGATCATTTCAGGATACTGCAAAGAGTTAAAAGTTTTCTGTATCCATGCAGCCCAGTTCTGGTAAACTTATTTTTGGTTAGGTACCTATACAGAATGTTCATGGTTATACTCACAAAATGGTTGCTATGGGAGACCAGCTTATTCAGAAATGACTGCCACAGTAGTAGGATAAGTCATAACATTTTCATTCCTCAGAAGCTGAAGTTGTCCCCAAGATGTTCTCTGTCACATGAATGGGACATTTATGAAATCCAAAGGCAATTCCTGTAATAAATATAAATAAATACGTTGCAGTTTGGTGTTCTGCAGCTACCTATTTTCTGTTTTTAGTTGAAAAACATGAAAAAAAAGAGAGTGGCTGGTGGCCAGTAAGGGAGAAGTCAGAGAGAACATTGGTGCCCATAGCAACATACAGATATCTTTTACCTGCATTGTCTCAATGCATATTCTTGAATAATTCTTGATATATATTATTTGCAGGCATTTCTATTAACAAAATGCTTATGTGATATCATCCTCAATAAGTCTTATGCAAGTGATGAATGAGCAAATGAAAGACATATTGATACAATTTAGACCACCCCAAATTCAGTCAGACAGTAATCAGATCCAGTTACAGTCAAATATAGAACTTTTTCATATAGGAATAAGTAATGCCTGTGCATTTCAATTAAACTCTAAGAGTTATGTTAAACTCTAATGTAATTTTCAGCCTCTGTTTTGGTTACTTGCTTACGGATGCTTTGCTACTCTTGCTTACTATCGGCTGCCATAGGAACTGGGGGGGGGCATGGTATTGGGGAAGGGAATAATATTGTACTGGAGGAGTCTTGTTCTCACCATCTTCTGCGCATGCTAGTGGCTGATGTTTGGACTTGGTCAAGGCCAACTGTCTCACATACCAACTTGATGAGGCTGTTTGAAGATGCACCCCACATGACACCTTAGGGAGTTGCAGATTGACACTGGGTTGGGGAATTGGGGGGAAGGTACTGGATAAATGTTTAATATATATATGTTTCTGGCTCAGATCTTGCTTTCCTTTTAGCTGCTTTCATTTCATATCTACTAAAAGTACTTTATCTCTATTAACATGGAGTTGAGGTTTTTCTTTCTTGGATATTGAAGGAGGCATGCCTGACAGTAATTCTCCTGATGTATCTCTTTCTCCTTCAGTTCTTCTCATCGCCCATACTCCAGAGTCCTTTAAGATATATAATCTATAAATTTTAACTGCAACTTACAGATCTCCATACCACTTTTTAGACTACCTTTGTTGTAGCCAGATGATAATTAGTGTTTTAAAGAAAATGTAATGGAAACTCTGTTATCCATTCTTAGTTTTAGGGAACGTGCAATTCTCCTGATGCGTAAATAAGATGATGGACCACCAGAGTACATTATGACGTCTATGGTCCATGTGGAAGGAACCCAAAATAACAAATAATGAATGTTGGTATGCTGCCATGAGACTAAGAAAATTAAATGATGGCTGCTAATTCTTATTGAAGAGGTTTGAATATGAACTGCCAAGTGCCAAGTGCCAAGTGCCACGTGCCAAAACCCCCCCTTTTTTTTAAGAAAAAGAAATATAAATAATACATTTAAATACTTTCAAAAACTATGCAGAATAAAAGGCATTAATAACCAGTATTGAAATCAAACAAAGAAATAGTTATTGTAATCTTCCTCAGAAAAAGAATGCCATAGTTACATTATTGTCATCAAAAAAGTTCTGTCCTGTCTTTCCATGAACTTAAACTCTCTAGACAGGGGCTGCCATGGGAACTGTGGCAATAATTTATATTTGCCAAGGAAAGACTAGCCTTCTCATAAGACCAATATTACTTTGACTCATGAAAACAACTGCTTTTCATAACATTTTGTTTTCTTTTTAGCTATTGGTGTCAAGATAGTAGCAT
Organism: Thamnophis sirtalis; assembly: GCF_051295495.1. NCBI lineage: Eukaryota > Metazoa > Chordata > Lepidosauria > Squamata > Natricidae > Thamnophis > Thamnophis sirtalis. Next base: position 41,061,563 of record NW_028261386.1, on the reverse strand, counting down.
TGCCACTGAATAATGAGTGTCATCTTAATAATCAGGGGAATTTAGATTACTGAATGAAGATTCTGAGCATACAAAAAGCAAAAGATTTACTGAGTAAAAATATTCAATAATGCATTGTTAATTGTGTTTAGTTTTAAAAAGAAAGAATGCTTTCTTTTGTCCTTCATTGGTTCTGTGCAGGATCTGACAGAGCTGCTCACCTTTTGTGAAATATATTACTTGACAAATTCTATTGTACCTAATTATAAAATAGGCTGATTGCATGAATCTTGTTGTAAAGTCCTATAATTATATAAAATTAATGTTTATATTGCTCATTCTGTACCTCAATATAATCCACAATTATTCTATAAAACAATTGTAGTTTTATGTAAGCTTGATCTTGTCATTGTTTTAGTTAATGTCTTGTTTTTTAAACAAATAATTTAAAAAATGAAATGTAACAATTTTATAAAAATGATTTCATCTTGGAGCAATCATATCAGACATGCTGTCATTTCCAGCATCTGTTATTCCCCCGTTATTTTAATCTGTCATTATGATGTTATGACCTACAGTTAAGAGATTTAGTTTATTAGTCATCAGTAATAACTGCAAAAAAAATGCTGCACAAATGCTAATTCTATGGCAAACTGTCAATGGAGTAACCATCGCTAGGAAAACCTTTGCTAAGTCCTTGAAACACTGATGGGCATAATTAATATTAAGTTCCCAAATATATTATTTGGAATTGAACTCTGTTCCACTGAATAAAAGTATGAACTGTTCTTGAAAAGTTTCTCTGGTTTAGACCATACTATATAGGACATTCTAGAACTACACAGATATTCTAGCTCTCATTGAATTCTCTCTCCTCATCCTTTGGCTTAGAATACTTTCCTACTCTTTTAAGAATAAATCTCCTGGTTGCAGAAATCTAATCTTTTGGCACTATTATTAGCAAAAGCATTATATGAAAGTTGTCATCTGTTGTGCCATCCTAGTTTTAGAATACCACTCCTTAATAACCATCATATCTCCCTGACGGTTCCAAGTGAAGCCAATTGAATATTTGGCTTTTTAGAAGAACTTAAATAACTTTATTGTCACTTTGAATGTACACTAATCGGCATACATTAAAATGAAATGTTGTTGTATACAGCTCTCAAAGGGTCACCACCTCCAATGCTCTTGCATTTGAGATTTAGTAATCCGACATTCTGACCATGCCTTTATCCTGTGAGTGACTTTCTGTTTGTGTTAACTTCTTCAATTCTCCATGGATACAGTAGGACGGCTCAGGAGTGGGTATTCTCATAGTCTGATTGGTTGAGAGACTGAGTCAATAATTCAGAAGCCACGCCTATGACTCTCCTTCTTCCTTGGCCCAGTTTAACTCAGTCTGGTGTAAGAGAAGAAGTATTTTCCTTGGCTCCACTTCTGAGTTAATTTCTCAATTAAAAGATTAATTGGACAATTCAAATTCTAAATTACTGGAAGGTCTAGAGAGGCAGTCTATTGGGTGGCCTAACTCCACAAGGGGAAGACCTTGCCTGACTGGCCTTAAAGAGCAGAGGGATTCTCCGGGCTCGCAGAGGTTGAGAGGCTCATTAAAATCACCTATTTGGGCTTCCTGAGGCAGTTGCATGAACAGCAGTGGCTCTGGAGCTCCATGGAGAGGAGCGGTGGCCATTTTGGATTCCAAAAGCACAAGCAGCTTACGGTGGCCATTTTAAGCCCCACCACAGGGAAAGAGCTGCGTTGGCTTAGAGATAAGCCGATTGCTTTGATCTGAGTGCGAGGAGAGTCACAGATGAGTGGCAGAGCCTGGCTTAGCCATGCCTTGCAATAGCCCCAGTAGGCAGGCTGGCACTTCCAATGCCCAGAGCCAATCCAGCCCACCCAGGAAGGCCAAGTTCAAGGGATGCAGGGCCCCTGCAGTTCAACGCCAATTCAGGGCAGTGGAGAAGGATGAACAATGCAGGCAGAAAACCCTAGAAAAAAGAGTGGCCAGAGCTGAGAGGCTTCTAGTCTCTGCAGACCGCAACATCAGCCCTGCTCATAGGTCCAGATTCACCAGCAGGAGAAGAGCCCTTTCCCCTTCTTCCCAACATTCTAGGAATGGCAGGGAAATTTCTCCCCCCACCCTTGTCTGGTAGAAACGTGGGTGAGTTACAGGGTAATCCCTTTAGCTGTACCACCTTCAGCATGATTCCTCATACCTCTCTGGCCCCTGGGGTTCCTCCAACCATTAGGGATGAATCCCCTTCAAGGGATGAGTCGCCCCCTGAGGATTTCATGCAGGACATCCCTGAACACTTGCAACAAATCATCGCACAGGCCATTTCATATGGCATTGCCTCTGGCCTGTACCAGCAAGACAAGGCCCCTACCAAATAACCTGAGAACAAAGGGCATAGCTCCTCATGCAGGGAGACCAGGGCCCCTACTGAGGTCACCTTCGGTAGCCAGTGAAGCATCCTTGTTGGAGGAGGAGCCCCAGAGGGACCTTTATTTGTTACAGGATGAGGAGTCCTCCAAACCGGACTCTCCTGGATTCTCTGACTGTTTTCCCTCATCACTGTTTAAGTCCCTCCTTCGCAAGGCCAGAGCAACAGCTGAATTGGGGTTACTTGCCCAGGTTCCTCCTGCTCAGGCACCTACAGCCCAACCTCAGCAGGCCAAGAAAGGTACCCTATTCTCTCAGCCACAACCAGACAAGGAGGAGATTCCTGCCCCACAAATTTTTTCGTGGTTGTCAAAAATCAGTGGGCCCGCCCAGGGGCATTTCCCAACCCAGGGGGTAGTGACTGCCTATAACTATAACATGGATCAAACTTTCACCAACATCCTTCAGGTTCCAACAGTTGATGCGCCAGTAATGGCCCTGGCTACATCCTCCCCCGTAGTGGCGAGGGATATTGCTGACAATCTCAAACCTGAGGACAGGAAGGCGGAGCTCACCCTCTGCAAAAACTTTCAGGCAATTAAAGCTGCCTCGGCTGCCTCAGGAGTCAGGGAGCAGTGAGGAAGAACAGAGGGAGGCTGTCCCTGATGTACGTATGCATAGGACTGCGAGGGGGAGGCAGCAGCTTTGGAAAAAGGGTCACAGAAGGAAGTAGGAACAGGTAGCTACTGATTGGCCCCTCGCAGAGAGCTTATAGGTGGGGCGAAGGGAGGAGAATTTTGCAGGAAACAACAATTTACTGATCAAGCCATAGAGAAAGATTGAGAGAATTTCGTGAGTTCAAGCCTTGTTTCATAGAGGTAGTTTTCTGGGCTCCCAGCCAAGGGGTTGCTTATCTGACTCAGTTGTGGCAGACAGCCAAGTCTGCGTCTGTATATATTGTAGAGGCTTGGGACAGAACAGGTTGCACAACTGGCAGGTAGACGCTAAGTCCAAGTAGGTTAGTGGCTACACTTTATTCTGGGGAATCCTTATTTGGAGACTCTCTCGACCCAATATTGGTCAAGAACAAAGATAAAAAGAAAGTCCTCCCCACGTCTGCCACCAAGCGCACAGAACAACGGCTGGCACTTATCTTCGCAGACCAGCCTATAGACCTCCAGACCACGAGACACCATCTCATAGGTACTATCAGCCTTGCCCTGATAGAAAGGCAGAAAGGGGGTTTAACTGGGACAGACAGAGGTTTCAGCCTCAGTACCAGAACCACTATCAGTCCCAGGGTAGGAGGCCCTTTTGAGGGAGAGGCAGCCATTCCTTCTGCAGAGGGAAATGATTCCTCAGGGGATCATCCCATTGGCGGTCACCTCACCATCTTTGCAGAAGCCTGGGAGGTGGTCACCATGGATGCATGAGTACTTAGCACAGAACGTGAGGTGCTCAGACTTGAGTTCTTCTCATTTCCCCCCAATTGCTTTAGGGTCTTCTCCATGTCCAAGGTCAGGGAAAAGCGTAAACTTATGAGAAAGGCCATCACTCACCTCCTTGACATTCAGGCAATAGAACTGATCCCAGAAGCGGAGAAGGGGTTGGGGTTTTACTCCAACCTCTCTGTGGTCCCTAAAGCATCAGAGGGTTGGAGGGCTATACTAAACCTGACTTCCCTCAACCACCACTTGGTGTATCACAGATTCAAGATGTCGTCATTGAAATTGATTTTAGCAGGCATCAAAGAGTGTTACTACCTGGCCTCCATTGACTTAACCGAGGCATACCTGCATATTTTGATCTTCGCAAATCATAGGAAATTTCTTAGATTTTTGTACGCAGGTATACATTACCAATACAGGGCATTCCCTATTTGGTTTAGCATCGGCGGCCCGGACCTTCACAAAGGTGTTGGCAGTGGTGACAGCCTACCTGTGAACAGTCCCAGTAAGAATCCAGTGCTATCTCAACAATGTCCTCATCCAAGCATCAACGGCGGCCCAGGCACGACACGACCTGCAGCTGACAATACAGGCACTGCAAACTCTGGGGTTCTCAGTGAACTTTCAAAAAAGCCACCTACAACCCGTCAGAAGACTTCAGCATCTGGGGGCAGTCAACGGCACGGTACAGGGATGAGTCTTCTTATCACTGGACCGCCAAGATAGCCTTCTCCAACTAATACATCAGATATGTGGGGCTCGGTCGGTGTCCGTATTCAACCTTTTAGAAAAAATGATTTCCTGCATAGGCATCGTGCTCTGTGCCCACTTACACTCCAGAACATTGCAATGGGCCCTGATTCCATTCCTGCAACAGGGCACCAGCACATCAATGGCATTGCTGCGCTTTTTTCTGCAGGTTCTTCTGTCCCTACGATGGTGGCTGTCTCCATCCCTGAGTCTGGAATCCGAAATTTGGGAGCCACCTCATCTAACACTAACAACAGATGCCAGCCTTTATGGTTGGGGGCAGTGCTAGAGAACCAGGTAGCACAGGGATGGTGGACGGAGACCGACCTGCTTCACAACATAAATTGGTTAGAGCTCAAGGTGGCTCGCCTAGCACTACTCCACTTCAAGATCTGGCTCAAGGGCCAACACGTGCTCCTGCTGAAGGACAACATGGTAGCAAAAGCCCATGTAAACCAGCAAGGGGGCACTCACTCAAAGTCCCTATGGGTTGAGGCTCTGAGACTAGGCACATGGGCGGAGAGACACCTGGGATCAATTATGGCAGAGCACATCTCGGGATCGGCGAACCTGCAGGCCGACTGGCTAAGCAGGGCCACCGTGGACTATGGGGAGTGGCAGTTGCAACTCGAGCTGTTCCAGCAGATTTGCCATCGCTTTGCGATGCCAGCAGTCAACCTTTTTGGCCCACCAGCAAATGCCCAGCTGTTGTGATTCATCTCCCGATTATCATCACATGGAGCAGAGGACATAGATGTGTTTTGTTGCCGCTGGCCGGCAGGCCTTCTCTATGCCTTCCCTCCCCACCCTCTCCTCCCAGGGGTGGTCAGGAAACTAGAGACAGAGGGGGCAGAGATAGTGATAGTAATTCCACACCGGCCCAGGAGGGCAGGGTTTGAGGACTTCATCCACCTGTCAATGTAGCCCCCATGGAGGATTCCTCAGGATCAGATTATCTTGTGCCAGGGTGTATTTATCCATCCGGATCCCCAGTGGCTCCAGCTGACCGCCTGGCACTTGGAAGGCGGATCCTGAGGGTGGACTACATCTCAGACAGGGTAATTGGGACCATCGAGGCATCCAGGAGGCCCTCAACAATTCACATCTATAACACAACCTGGTCAGCGTTGCTAGGTGGTGTGGGACAAAGGTCATCGACCCCGTATGGGCATCCCCACCGCTGATCCTGGAGTTCCTCCAGGATGGCCTTGAATGATACTTAGCACACAACACCCTAAGATGGCAGCCATTTCCACGTCTTGGGGGATTGTCATTACCCTACCTTAGCCCACCAGCTGATCATCCGGCGTTTTCTTAAAGGGGCCTTCAACCTGCAGCCCCCGGTGGCCCACAGGTTTCCCTCATGGGATCTCCCTACAGTTCTCCAGGTCCTAGTGGGCAAACCATTTGAGCCAATTAGGACTGTCTCTCTCCAGTTCCCAATGCTTAAGGTGGCCTTCCTAGTAGTGGTCACCTTTGCCAGGCACATTTTGGAACTCAGAGCTCTGTCATCTCGTGCTGACCTATGCACCTTTCATGAAAACAGAGTGATCCTTTGATTAGACCCAACATTTCTCCCAAAGGTCAACAATCTCTTCCACAGATCACAGGAGGTGGTCCTCCCGGACTTCTGTCCCGGGCCATCGGGGGAGAGACAGTGTCAATGGCATAGATTAGATGCCTGTAGGGCCCTACGAATCTACCTAAAGAGGACACCCCTGTTCCATAGGTTGGAGGCTCTCTTCGTTTCTTTTCAGCCTTTCTCCAGGGACACTATAGTGTCCCCTGCCATGATCAGGAGGTGGTTGAGAGGGGCAATTGTAAAGGCCTACAAGGTGCAACATCTACCAGTCCCAGAAGGAATTACTGCACATTCCACAAGAAGTGCAGCTACCTCTGCAGCCTGGAGCACTAGTGCACCCATAGTAGACATCTGCAGAGTGGTGGTCTGGTCTTTGGCATCTCCTTTTTTCTGACACTATTGACTGGATGCTTTTGCATCCACTGATGCATCCTTTGGCCGCAGAGTTCTTCAGCTAGTCATACACTCTGCTAGATGGACAGAACAGTCTTAGTGACCCACCCTTAGGATGTTAACTCTGGTACATCCCATTCCTGAGCCGTCCTGTTGTACCCATGGAGAATATACGTTGTCTTACCTGAATGTTGATTCTCATGGAACAGCAAGAGGGCTCAGGTCCCCCCCCCAATAGTTGCAGCTGGCTGTTAGCTAGTGGGAGAGGGGAGAGGGCTCTCTTGTTTGTCTTCCCTTATTTGTTTCAGATCCTGGAAGCTACGACCTTGTTAAACTGGGCCAAGGAAGAAGGAGAGTCATAGGCTTGGCTTCTGAATTATTGACTCAGTCTCTCGACCAATCAGGCTATGAGAATACTCACTCTTGAGCCGTCCTGCTGTTCCATGAGAATCAATCGGGTAAGACAGCATATGCTTTGTGTGTTTGGAACTACATGTTTCAAGTGAATGTATTAATTATGTGGCTTGATTATATTGTTTTGTTTGTTTTTATGGATTGTTGGCAAAGTTGGCACTCTTGAATTCCCTCAATTAATTAATGCCAATTATCAGGATCCCAAAGCATCTCTGGCTTGGGATCAAAGTCAGTTTTTCAAAGATCTGTAGAACAATTGGAGGGTGGAAACCATTATGAATCTTGAGGTGTGGAGGATGCTGTTCCAGAACTGTGCATTATTCTGATAGGCAGGCTCCACTTATAAGTTGGACAACTTACTTGCAAAATGGAGTAATATTTTTAAAATGATTCTAGTTAAATATAAGTACTGTGGGGGAAAGGGCCATTGTGAGCATAATATAGTACTTTGATGGTCAGTACAATGGATAACATAATTTACAAACTGAGGTTAATGTATTCAGCAATCAGTTTAGTATAAAGGAAATAGGTTGTATTATTGAGCTCATCATGTCCAAATATTCCCTTCTAATAAAGTCAATGTGAGTGGATATTGGAGAACTATGAGTGTTTTCCTTGTTTGATAGTTTAGTGAAAAGCTAAATGAGTCAGTTTAAATAAAATTGGAAACCATGGTTTCCTGACACGTGAGCAGACCGCAGGACTGCTCACTTTTATTTGTGACCCCTACCTCCTCCTCTCTGAGGCCATAAGGAGATTGGAAGCAGCAGCTTCTGCTTTCAGTAGAAAAAAACCACTCCAATTTAATGTCCATGCTGAAGAGTGATTCAATGAAACTCAAAACCTAGTTTGTTGTGTCAGCATTGATAGGGTGGTCAGGCAGGCAACCAGATCTCTGTGTAAAATCATTCTGTGTGCCTAAATTCAAGATTCTATCAACAAGGAAATCATCAAAGTTACTTATATTCCCAAAGAATTTGAAAGTCTTTGTGTCTTTAAAGTAATGTTTACACTAGCTTGAATCCATTCCTGTAAAGATGCATAGGAGCAAATACTAGAGGTCATTGATTGGATGACTAAAGTGTGAACGATGATGCAACAGAGCAGGAATGTGACTTGGTAGTTCAGGAAAAAAGTAGGAGATTGTATTTAATGGCAACTTTGTGTTGTTCAAGAACATTTTCACTTGTACTAATTAAGTCATCTAATTTTTTTATTAAAAGTTTTAATGAGTTTTACAATTATATACCTTTCCCCTTCCCTCCCTCCCCCCCCCGATCCCACATCCCCCCCACCTCCCAGAGCAAATACAGGTATAAACATTTAGCAACCATACACTAAAATAAACTAATTAAGTTTAGCATCGTCCCTCGCTTGTACTTTAACTCCCCTTTTGTAAAGCTAACTTTAGATAAGTTGTAACGTACCTTGTTAGTTCATTCATAAGCTATCTGAAATTTCTTAGTCCCATATTTATTTTGAATATAATCAATCCATCTTCTCCATTCCAGCTTGTATTTCTCATCTAAGTCATCTAATTTTTGTTGTTCCCTATCCATCAACTGCAAATAATATCGGTATCAGTTTGCGAATGTTATCATCTTTCAGCAAAAAGTTTTCAGTGGTGATAGTAGGTAGGGCTCAAGTAAATAAAGGTATTAGCTACCTTGATTACTATTGCTGAGGCAAAATGAGAGTGAATGTAACCCTGGGAGTTTAACTGGTGAACTGAGCAAGCAAGCAATTAAAATATTTCTCATGTACTCTTATAAGAAAGTTCAATTAAAAGTAATATAACTTGAATCATGAAGAGTATTTCTATAGATTGCAACAATATTAAATACTTTTGAATTATAAAGGAAAATTAAACATTTTTAGCCTAGATGATTTGGGTAATAAGTCAAAATTCCCAAATTATTTAGTCATTTGGTTTCATGTTAAGCACAAAATAACAGCTTTTCAAACATTTCATATGCAGCTCAAACTACATATGTTTTAACACTGCCAAGTAAAAAGAACTGTGTTACATTAAAGTGCACATTGTGCGTTTGGAAATACCAATCATTTTATATCAATTTTGAGTTATTTTTCTGTCACTTCATATTCCGTTTCAGAGAGGCATACAAAAACTCTTACTCAGAATAAATCTCTTAGGGCTTACTCATGGATGTCAGCAGCCATGAACAAGAAGTGTAGTGCACAACAACAGAGGTTATAAGAATGTTAACTTTTAGTGACATATTACTGTTCTTTGTATTGTGTTGAAGGGAAAATTAAAAAAAATACAAATTGGTCCCAATTTTTAAAAAGATTTAAGAAGCAAAATGACAAATGCATTATTTCTTGAATATTCTACAAACAAAAACTCCATATAATACAGTTTTTAATATTATTGTTGAATTATTGGTACTATAATTGACAAATTGAGCAAAATTAATATGTGTTCCATGTATAGTACATTCTATTTTTTTCTAGAATTCATAACTTTTGGTAGTTGCTCTAACTTTGTTCTTTACCATTAGCTGTAATACTGCCAATCTTTCTCTGTGTTAGACTAGTTTTGACCATGATCAATTAGATGCTTTATGATGAGCAAATATAGAGGCATGGTCTGCTTCTGAAAACCAATCTTACTTGGATTTCCAGTAGCATTTATGGTTGACAAATATCCTTAAAAATCATGTTTAAAAATCAGGCTAGGACTTATTTTTTAGGGTAGGTCTTATTTTCAGAGAAACACGGTCGTGATCTTGTAGATTTCTCCAAGTCTGAATCTTTGGTTTGAATGATTGGTTTTGTTGCAATTACAGTCATCCGAGGATGTCTTAGTTCTAATCACCGCCATATTACTTCACCATCATCAAATATCACCACCATATTTCTTCTCTCTTAATACCACCATTGCTAAATGTTTTACTTATGATGGGGTAATTTGGTGTTTCTCTATAATTCTTTTTCATAGGCATCTTTCAAACCCTATCAGGAACTCACAAGCAAGAATTCTCAGTAGTCAGGTTTACTGCAAGGAAAAATGGATTACATTACAAAATCTTGAAGTGGATGTGTGTACTTTAAAACTTAATTTAGCTATAACTATTCTAAAGTGGGAGTTCCTTGATGCATTTGATACTCATTCTTTCAACTTCTTGACTCAAGGGCAGTTGCTACCCAGTTAGAAAACATAGAAGGAATATCCATCTGTTCTTATTCTACAGTATTTTGGAAACATCCAGTCCTATTGTCAGCTCAGAAAATTTCACTGTAGCATCAGTCTTGTTATTTGGAACTGCCATGGAAAGGGGGGGGGTAACCTGGTTCAAATTATCTATTTCATTCACAATATGAATCTCAAGGCCACGTCCAGAAATGCCTTTGCTGATAACTGAAGGACAATCATTGCCCCCCTCCCTCCAGGTTTTCTATAGTTATTTTTTGGTACTGTCTGGTTGCTCTACCATTCTGATCACCACTATCCCTAACTCAACCCCACAAACAATAATGGTTCATTATGTCAGCATATAAGTTGGATTTTATAATTAAAAAGAGAAATGGTACTATAGCATAGCATTAATGTAAAAATCAAACAGAATGGTCCAATTAAATACATTTGTTTAGCATCTTTCGCTCTTAGTGGTCAGAATGGGTTTTCATGAAAACCCATTAAAGTCCATCTTCTTAACTCTTTTCTATTGAATTGAAAGCTGATATCATATCAGTAAATGCCATGTAAAGATATTTCTGTATCAATTACTGTAAGTATGATACAATAATCAGTTGTGTTATGTTTCTTGTAGAAGTTAACTTGCATGCTCCAGATAGAAGAGTTAAACCCAGTCTATCCAACTGTTCAAAATATGGCAAGGGTAAAATCTGGAAGAAGTATCCCAAAGGCTTATTGGGCAATAATTTAAGTGGTCTTGCCTGTCAACAGTCAAATAGTGGGTTGCAGGCAGTACGCCCCAGTACGTGCATACCGGTGCCTGCCGAAAGCAGCAGCCATGTACCGGAATGGTGCTTTGGAGGGCCCGCCCAAGTGCCCTCATTTCTTACCTGTATTTGAAAGAAACGGGCCATCTGCGCACGCACGGGCAACATGCAGAGCCTGCGCAATGCTCCGCCGAGCAACTGGAGTGTCGCAGGTGGTGGGTGCGTAGCGTGCATGCCCGTGGTGCATGCCCGGCTCCCACTGCAGCATACCGGTTGCAACGGGAGCCAAAACCATCTGTGCACTAATTCAGATTCCTTTTCAGGACTTGCTACTTTTTAGCAAACTGTGGTAACTCTTCTGGGCAATCCCCTAATGAGATATTCTTCCAAGTTGCTCTGCACTTTCCTATTCAGAGTGCAAGCAGTTGATTGATACATAACCTTGGAAAAGCCTCTAGGAAGTGTATGGGAGTCTCCCATGCTCCAAGATTCTTCTTTGAAATATATATGTTATTACCTTCAGCTGAAAACAGAGTATTACAGTTCTAATGTATGAGACTGTTGCAGTGGTGGGTTTTGGCTCCCGTTGCAACCGGTACGCTGCAATGGGAGCCGGGCATGCACCACGGACACGCACGCTCCGCACCCACCACCTGCGACGCTCCAGCTGCTCGGCGGAGCATGGCGCAGGCTCTGCATGTTGGAATAGTTAAACTACAGGTGAGTTGTTTGTTTTTATATGGAGTAACAGAGCTATAAACAATGTAAAAAAGCAAGCTGGGATTTTTTTCCCCAGGTATCTTGTAGAAACTTCAGTACATTCAAAATATTTATTTTTTCTCTCTCGATTTGGAGTCTTTCAAGACAGATCAGATTAGTTAAATGATCCAGAAATTATTTGCATATCAGGCAGTGTTTCGTGGATAATTAGCAAGAGCTGGTCATTTTGAACAGAGTAGAACATGTCATTTAGTAACAGATAAAATTTGTCACAGCTAATAATCCTGAAAAAGTAGAATGTGATTATTGCTCATTGAAAAGATACAATGATTAAAAAGTAAAATATGTTTTTTATTAATGTTTTTCAAATATGTATATGCAGAGTCTAGGGCAGTGCAGCATTTTGGATCTGATCTCCAAATGGAGCTCTGGACTGTTTTTACATAGAGTAACAGAACTATAAAGAATGTAGAAAACCAAGCTGGGATTTGATCTCCAAATGGAGCTCTGGACTGTAAGGTAACATGAATGTAACACCCATATTCCTCAAAGGGTCTGTATCTTTTTCCAGGATCACAGCTTTCCCCTGAAGTTGGCACCCAATTCAAGGAAGAAGCATAACTGATTTAATGTTTTACAAGTTATATTTACACTTTCCAAAGCTGAGCTAGATGTTGAGCTATGAAAAGTCAATATGAACATACTGGACCGATCTCTTGGAATATCTGATCTGGAATAAAGAGATTCCAGTTCTTGATAGAAGTTTATTTCTCTAATAGTATTCCACTTAAAGTAAATTATGCCGCATAGTCACATACACATGTAATAATAATATGCCGTACTATATAATAAGTATAGTATTCTAAGTAGAATCAAGGAAACATTAAAACTAAATGGCGATTAAAAGAGCTGTTGCTTCTTTTGAGAATTTGGAAATAGACAGGTAGCATGGTATAATCACTACTTCAGAATCACTACTCATTTGACAGAACCTTTAACAATTCCATTAAAAAAAGGAGATTTTATACATACTTAAAAGATGGTGTCACCAAGTAAGATCTTCATTATATTTTCAAGATTTATTGTGCAAAGAATTAATGGATCTAGAATTGACTTCATGACTCAAAACAAGGAAAAAATAGTATCAGAGCATTTCTTTCTCTTGAGACCTCTATTGCAGACCTCAAAAAGGCCACCTTGGAGAAACACGATTTTCACATTATTACTGAGCAAGAAATTGCTGAATATATTGGAAGTGTTCAGGCAATCTTACGTTTGAACAAGGGAAATGAGTTTTAAACACATTGCAATTGATAATTGATAAGGTACTTGTAATCTCTCTCCTATGCAACTTGAACCTGTCTTCCCCTCACTCCTCCTGCCTCACCCGATTTTAAACCCTATATCAATGTAGCCACTCTATGCATCTTATGAAGTGAGCTGCAGTTCATGAAAGCGTATGCCATTTAATACAATTTATTAGTTGCTACCAAAAGAGCTACCAAACTCCTTCTGTAGTGAACAAGGGGATTTTAAAATAAAATACTAGATAGCGCTATGGTCTTCATGTTTATAAGCTGTTAGAAATTTCAGAAAATCTCTTGCTTTCCTGTCTTTGCCTTCCATTTTCCTCCACTTCTCAAAATTGACAACTTAATATTTTGTATCTTGACTGCTCTCAAGCATACAGAACTGATAGAGCCACTAGATTGATTTCTGCTTTAAATCCTTCCTCCTTTAAGATAGAAGTGAGAATTGCCTATTTCAAATATTGGAGAAATGGAGGATATTAGCATAGCTATAATTGAACAGGAGCACACTTTTCATCTTCCAGACAAAGGAAGTAATAAAGACTGTAGTTTCCTGTCTTTGCCATATGAAGTTAGAATTTACACCTCACAACAGTAAGGTAAATATTCACTTATTTCTTATGTTAAAGGTATTAGAGTTGTGCAGAGACTATCATCCAACTGCCCATAGAGGAGTATAAACAAACTTTATTCTTCTGACATTCTTTTCTGGGGACTCACTGTCACAGACAGTATTCTCCTTAGTCAGCACTGTTGCTTTTTTCATGATGAAAGTTGATATCAAGAGGGTTAACTCAGATGACTCAGGCCAGTATTATTTGTACTGACAGTGATGATTTATAATTCATTTAGAATTATTCTAACAAAAAAGTTATCCTTAAATACTCTATATGGTTTTAAACAGAAATTATAACCTTTCAATCTTGACTGGCAGAGTTGTCACCAAGAAAAAAATTAAGAAAAAATTTAAGTGGCAGCTAGAGTTGGGCAATGAATTCTGAGTGTAAAAACCAGATAGGTTTGCTTATAACAATTAAATCTTTTGACTTCTTCTAGACTCAGAAACAAATTATTCTATTACAGAGTGTAATACAGGAGTGGGTTCCTGCTGGCATTACTACCGGTTCGGAGCCCTAAAAACTTTGAGTGTGCAACATTAAAAAAAGGGGGGAAATTACATTTTTTCAATGAAGATTGTTCTGCACATATGCAGAACAGAAAATCAAGATGGCGCCACCCAGGATAGAACCAGTACAGTCACCTGTCCGGCCAAGTTACTACTTATTTGGCTGAACTGGTCCTAACCGGGAGGAACCCACCTCTGGTGTAATAGCACATTCTGCTAAAAAGAAATTCCCTGAAGCTCAGAAGACTCTGGTGACATATTGGTTCCTTTTTTCTCATTAAAAAGTCTTTTGTTTAATTTGAACTGTGCTGGAAGTATTTTCTTATTTTTCTTATGATAAGAAAATATATTTTTTTCCCTTTATCTTGTTCTATATTTTCATCTGCACCATAATATCTTCTGTTAGGTTCTCATGTCAACCTCTATCTACAATTTATACTGCAATGCTCTGTATGGAACCATTATAAAATAATGCAAAATATAAAATAATACAAAATAATCCTTCAGATTCCAAAATAAATGAGACATGAAACCTCTTGGAACACAAGTGTCCTTACCTGTCTGATTAGACTGTATTTATTTGATGGATGGAGCTTAGCTGGCTATGACATATCCAGATGAAATGTATCGAGTAAGTGTGCATGTTGGTGACTAACATGAGTGGAAAAATGTCTTTGAATTTGTCACCATGAAGAGAATAAAGTTGGATCTATAATATTTTGCAAGCTTGTAAATAGAGTTTATGATGAGATAAATAAAATACAGTTGTCATATAATAAATTAATTTGGACAGTTGTACATGATCTTGAATTACAGGACTCGTTATTTTTTAAACATCGTTGTTTACCACTTAGGGTCAGTGTGAGTCACGCAGTTTATAAATTTAATGAATTATATATGTTTGTTAGCTACAGTTAGACTCACAATCTGAGACTGGGGAAATGTAATAATTCCAGGCTCTAAGAATTAGGTGCTGTTGAAGAACATAGGAAGTTCTAAGCAGGCTGGTTTTTTGTAATATGATAAATCACAGATCTGATAAATTCAATATTTCCAGATTATTATGGTTTGTCACACAGTTATCCAGATGTTTAGACTGGATTTGGATTTTTCCTAAGGACCTGGAAAGAGATTGATGGTGTTAAATGTATCGTTGTAGCATGTAAACTGTTCCAGGTACAGCTGCATTTTGTAATTGACTGGTGGTGATTTTGTCAATGCCGATGGTGATAAAATGGTGTTCCAGTTGTATTTGATTATTATGTTATATGTAATAACTTTTTTGCTGTAATTACTATGCATATCTTATGACATATCTTCTATTAACAATTTATGAAGATTATCTACTATAGTCTCAGAATTAATCTTCTTTGAAAGTAGAATGGTATGATATGAGGACTGACCATTTAAAGAAAAAAGGAAGTAAAAAAATCAATTGGACAAGGGAAAGCAATTCTTTGGAATACACACACATACACACACACACACACACACGGGCGCGAAAATATGTATTGTATACAATAGTTAGAATGCTGTCTTTTAAAAAGAGACATCACTTTTTAACTGCCTCTTTCCTGAACCACAGCCTGACCGATTGCCCTTGAACCTTTGGGACAAATTTGTAGTTTGGAATGTAGCAGTGGAAATATCACAGTTTGAAAAATAAAAATAAAAGCTCAAGAAGGCCAACTTATCTAGCCCTCTAGTAATAACCATCATTTTACTGCCTTTTCACTTTAACTGTTGGTTATTCAATTGTTCGTAGTAACAATATGCAGTTGTTTTGTATGCACAAATTGCCCATGAAAATGAGATGAGGGAGGAGAAGGCAAGTACTAGAGGTAAGTTTAATTTAAGTAATATTTAGTTAAAGGAATTAGCTACAATTAGTCACTTGAATTTAATGAATGGATTAAAATGTTGGGGTTTTGCCTCTATTACATTAAACATTATAATTCAGCATCAACTTTTGCTTTAACAGTTTAGCACAACATTTATATTAAAGAAATTATCTTAAGTGTCAAGCTATTTTTCAAGCAACTGAAAGGTTTCATGTAGATCATGTCGTTATTTATATGTATAGGAGAAAATTGCAATGTGTAAGTAATTTGAAACATTTCAGCCATATAAATACTAGTACTCTAGAAACTGAATGGGTAAAAATATAATATTGCAGAACAGAGCCGCATATATTATATATTATATGTATTGAAGTCTTTTTCAAAACATTTACATTAAACCTGACAGGTGTTTATGAATAGCAAAAATTAATTTTCCTCACTTCTGTCATCAGGTAGAGAAATGGATTTTAGCATTGAGGACTGTCAGTATTTCCTGAATACTAGCATAGCTCATGTCAGTGTCATAGAATTTCACCAGGTGGCCTGCTAAGAGTCAGCTTAATGTGATTTCAAATGATAGGGTAGAAAAGGTAGAGGATATTAAAATAGTATCATACATGTGATTTAAAAGCAAGTTAATTGCATGGGCTTGTTAATAAACAAAGATAATTTCAGGCTGTAATATCTGTTGTATACCATATCAATAGTGAATATGATCCCACTCCCTATTTACCTCCAAATTTAAAGTTACATATTTTCTGAATTGACTCTAACTGACAATTACACTATTCACAAATGTTTTTAACTAAATGGTTTTATGATTTGTTGGGCTTTTAAGTATTGTTTTTAATGTTCCAAATTGTTAGCCATATTGAACTGACAAGATTATACCAATCAAAGAAGATTATCAGGGACTTTTCTTATGGAAAATTGGGGACCATATTTTAATTGACATGAGATAATAATTAAAAATAATTAAAAAAAGAGTAGAATCTAGGCAGTAGTTTTTGAAACTATGTTTAAACTAGGGCTGTCAAATTCCCAGCCTGCAGGCTGGATGCATCACGTGCTGGCCACACCCAGGTACTGCCTTAACAGAGGGTGGCAGCTGTGGCCAGGAGGGTCTTTGTACATATTTATCTTATGCACCAGTTGTGCCCTTTCATCAATCATGATGCCCTTCAGACAGTCACCCAGATCCATCCTGGTCACCTCACAATGGGATTATTGCAATACACCCTACATTTGGCTACTCTTGAAGACCACCTAGAAGCTACTACTGATTCAAAATACAGTGGCACGAGCAGTAATAGATGCCTTTCTGTGTGCCCATTAGCCACTACTGCTGTGCAAGCTGCATTGGCTGCCAGTTAGTTTCTAAGTAGAATTCAACATTCTGATTATTATCTATAAAGCCCTATATGGCATAGGGCCCAGATATCCAAGAGTCCATTTGTTTCTTCCTGCCCAAAACGTTCTAATAGAGTAGGTGCACTCCAAGACCCTACATTAAATATTGCCATCTTGCAGACCTTGAAAGCATGGGTTTTGTGTTGCAATCCCCCCCTCTAGAAGAGCATCCCACCCGAGATTAGGATAGCAATAGCACTTAGCACAGAGACTTATATACTGCTTCACAGTGTTTTACAGCACACTCTAAGAGGTTTTACAGAGTCAGCATATCGCCCCAACAACCTGGGTCCTCATTTTATTGACCTCGGATGATGGAAGACTGAGTCAACTTTGAGCCTGTGAGACCTGAACTGCCAAACTACAGGTAGCTGGTGATCAACAGTATTGCCTTCTAATCACTGCGCCACTGCAGCTCAGGATGTTATCCTCTCTCCCATAGTTTTGGAAAACTTTGAAAACCTAGCTTTGGTCTCAGGCTTGTGGTTGATGTTTATATTTGTTCAATGGTTCCTATTTTGTTTTATTTATTTTTTTGTCAATCAGATTAGGTCTGCAAAAAATTTTTTTTTCGAAAGCTGTTTTGGTTATTCCATGTAATTTGTATGTTTTTTGGTGCGCTGAATCCGAAAATGATCTCATTTTGTCATAAGACATCACGTTTCCTGACAATTTAGGTAACTATGCTAAATAAGTTAATACCTCAAAATAAATGGAAATAGACTTATAAAATTAAATTTTTATTACAATATTTTCATGAAAATCCTTTTTTGAACTGAAATGAGCTCACCTACACACACTAAACTCAATTCTTCTTCCTTGTGAGGCTCCTCTTGGTGCATTTACGCTTGTGAGTAGCATCTGGAATGTCTCTCTGAAGCATCCAACAGTAGTCTGCCATCATTGTAATGCTCCAATTTCCATGGTATCTCCTTTCCATCTCTTTAATGTCTTGGTGAAATCATTCACCTTGTTCCTCACTCATAGCTCTCAAATTTTCAAGAAAGTAGTCAAGGTGGGACTGGAGGAAATGCACTTTCAAACTCACCAGGCAACCTAAAGCTTGAAATGCTTTCAGCATTCTTCCAACGATCTTTGTAGTGAGGATCTTTGTTATTGTCTAAAAATTTCTGTACAACTTCTTTAAATGCAATCCACCCTTCTTTTTGAGGATCCGTCATGGTATTGACAAACTCTTGATCAACTATAAGCCTTCTAATGTCTGATCCGACACCTTCCTTCAATTTTGCCTCCGACAGGCATGGAAACTTGGTGACCAAGTATTTGAAGCATTCTCCATCTCTTGGAAGTGATTTTACAAATTGCTTCATCAATCCCAATTTTATGTGGAGAGGTGGTAGAAGAACTTTATGGGAAGGTACCAAAGTTTATCGGAGGACATTTTTTTCACCGACTGTTAGCACCCTTGGCTGCCAACTCTTCTTGGTCCAGTGATTTTGTTGGTCTTGACACAGAAAACAAACTTGTTGCCGAGCAGCATGCACAAGACCTTCAAGTCCCCACACACTTGCCAACCATGATCTTTCATGGAGCCATAACATAGAATGATGAGCTAACATGAATTGCGATGAAAAAGTGTGAAGCCTGGAACCAAGAACCTGATGATGATTCGTGCACAAGTGCACAAGTGTGGCATGCAGGAGAGAGCAGCTCTGTGTCTGTACACGAGATGTCACAGTGCTGGCCACGCCCCCTGCACTGACTGGAGATGCTGCTCTCTGCCCTGTGTCTCCCTTCCACTGGATTCTTCAGGAAAGATTAACCCCTTCTACCATTAGAAGCACAGACTTAAAACTTGCTTAGCTTATGTATATATTGCTGACCATCAGATTTACAGTGCTATATTTTTTTTACATAACTCGGACAAACCCTTTAAGGTTTTCTGGCATTTTATATCTTAAATGCACTTATGTGAAGTAATTAATAGTAATTTGGATTTTAAATTTGGTTAAAAACCCATAATAGAAAAATACCAAAAATTTAAAAAAAAATGATAAATTTGAAGACAATTCTGGATGTTGTGGCAAATCATGATGTCTAGGAGTTTTTTCAATATTTTATTTGTTTTCAGCACACCAAAATACATGGAAAATAGATGGAAATAATCAAACAGCTTTTTAGTTGCAGACCTGTGAAATAGTCTGAGCTTTCTGTTTTACTTAATGTTTTAGCTGTTTTTAGGTTTTTTCCTAATTTTTTTATGCTGCCCAAAATCCACTTGAGTTGGACTGCCAATAAATTTTAATTAGTATTGATATTTTGATTGTCCTAAAACTCTTCCTCATGGCCATATTAATATACTTTCTTCCAGCTGTATGGCAGGATAAAGATATGTCAGGTTGTAACTGGTGCTATCCTCATACGCTTGATGTAGAAATTAGATAAAATATTTAGTGGATTTCTCTGCCAACAGAAAATACAGCCACTGATTGCTCTGCCTATGGGTGGGCGTGGGCCAAAGCTGGGGAAAGAGGTGAATTTTGGCAGATGCTTATACCTTGGTTTCGTCATCTATCAAACTCTAATTTTTTAAATCATATAAAGCCCTAAATAACTTGAGGTAAGTCCTATTCCATACAAAGAACATCTGATTGAAATGCAAATGTGAACATCCCCCGCTTTGTAAAATAAAAACTGCCAATGGCATTAATATTGTGTGAGGCCTAAGTGAAAATAGGAAAGGGAAAATGCTGGGAAAATAAGCAGATGAGCTGACATACAACTCTGCAGAACAATGACATATTACAACTTATCTAGTGTTGTTTCATATGCAGGACCTTTTCCAGACTCAGATAAAACAATATCCAAAGGGATCCTGTATATGAAACAGCATTAGATCCGTCTTTGTTTTCTAATGTTTGTTTACATTATATTGGCATTTCATTAGCTAGGTGAGTAGCAAAAAAATTAAATTGTTGTAAGGATATTGTAGTATTTTATGTTTAAGCTAGATACATGACCATAGACAACAGTTTTTGATGTGTGACATTTAAGCAAGAAACAACAGTTTACAAATCCTTAGAAAAGTAGCTTTCATCATAAATTGTCTTCCTACCCTTTAATATTTATTTACATTGGTCAACACTTCCAAGACTTTGATCAAGCTAGCCTCATTCTGCCATGACCATTTCCATCACCACAAGAACTTGATCTGTTTTCACGTTTTATGAAATCAATAAATTTTATCCCTAAAGAATCCAGCATGCCTTCGATTCCAGACCTGACATTTGCTAATGCTATTGCTGATGACCTGCCATTACAGATTTTCAAAGCTGCAGTCCGTATTTGACAACACTCATAATATGAATCAATATTCAGCATTCAGTGAGTGAGTAAGGGAGTCATTTTAATGCTCCAAAAGGCTGCATTGCCCCTGGGCAGCTGTCAGAAATGGGTAGTTATTAATAGTTCTCTCTTTTCACTTAGCATAGGCAGTAGGGGTCAGACATGAAATGATTTAATCAGGTTATGATATCCATGACAATGAACACTTAAAATATAATCAGAAAATTTAGGAAGAAATGTCCCTAGGCTGCTGTAATTATTCTACCCTTCTATTGAGATTGTTACAGAAGGACCATACTTTTCAAGTATGCTTACAGCTTAACCTTTTCAGAATTTATTTAATGGATGTCTTCTTTTATGAAGGAAAATTATCTGTTCCTTCTAAGGATGATTCCTATTGTATTATTTTGAAAAAAGTAGTTATTTTTCAAAAAGACGTTACTCTTTTTGTTTGGAAATGTTATTGCAATCCACTTACTCTCCCAAGTTCTAGAAATGTTGAAGCCCTCATATATTGTCCTACATATATTAAAGTTTACAAAAAAGATTACTCTAGTTATTGCTGATCCTGATAATTTATCATGGGTGGATAAAGTATTCATATTTCCGTAGGTACATATTTCTATTCAACATAGATACTCTTCTTTTTGCATGGATGAGGGCTTTATAATAGCTTTAATTTGCAAAAAAAACCATGAAGGAAACTGAGAAAAACATTTTTCTTCATTGGGAAAAATATATTCTAAAAATATGTTTATGTCATAGCTCTTTTTTAGTGATTTCCAGTGTTTCTAGTCATGATGCAAGGTCTTAGTATTAGCTTTCAAAATTTAATTAATTAGTTAGTAAGTATTTTGCTGGAAAGTAGGTTTTGCTGAGAGAGAGTGGCCCAAGTCTTCCAGCTGGCTTTCATGGTTAAGGTGGGAGGAACTGTTGGTCTACTACTTTCAAGCCTTGTGATTTCACCACTAGACCAAATTGAGACTAAAAATATCTATAAAAATAAAATGTCTGAAAACAAATTTTATAATATCTACTCAGAAGTAATCTTATACAGTTAAGTTGGAAGTGTTCTGCTAGCATATGTTTGTGATCACCAATGTATTACTGAATAGGCATGCCAATTGTTGCTTCGTGGTCAGGGACACAAATGTTGATTTTTCCATAGATTTTAGATGAAAAATGTTAAATTATTTAAAGAAAAAAAATCTTTATTGGACAGATAAATACATGAGATATGAATTAGGGAAATAAACATCAGTTAACTTATAGTTCTAACTTTAATCTTTCATAACTGTATTTCTTTTCTATTAAAGTAGTTGGAAGAAAGTGTATATAATTGCTCAGTGTTTCCGATGTTCAAATATACCTGACATAGCTTGTACAGGAAATAATATTACCAAATGACCCTTGAGGGGAAAAAAAACAATAATTCTGGTATAAAATACCAGACCAGTATTTCTCCAACTTGACAACTATAACTTGGGTAGACTTCAACTCCCAGAGTTCCCCAACATGTTGGCTTAGCAATTCTGAGAATTGAAGTCCATCCATCCTAAAGTTGCCATAGTTGAGAAATACTGTTTTAGACAGATATTGCAGATTCTGCACTGCCATATTTTTGCTGTTTCCTACATAGGCAGTGCATTCAAGAGCTGGAATTGACCAGCAGTTGAGATGTAATAATGAGTTGACTGATTACTCAGAAGGTTATGTAGTATAGCAGCATTTCTCCAACTTGACAACTATAACTTGGGTAGACTTCAACTCCCAGAGCATAATATCCAGCATAAAGCTATGCCTCCTTCATTTATTCTAATCAAAATGTATGGGAAATTCTCAGTGGCAG
Organism: Thamnophis sirtalis; assembly: GCF_051295495.1. Taxonomy (NCBI): domain Eukaryota; kingdom Metazoa; phylum Chordata; class Lepidosauria; order Squamata; family Natricidae; genus Thamnophis; species Thamnophis sirtalis. Next base: position 41,039,119 of record NW_028261386.1, on the reverse strand, counting down.
CACCAATTTAAAAAGAAGTGTGCAACTTTCTTGTACTCTGAGGCTTCAAATCAGTGAATTTTAAGTTGATCATGTCAATGTTTCTAACCAATTTCTATGGAATTTTACTTTGAACAAATCTGTTAGAAAGTGATAAGGGGGCAGCTAGTGTTATTGAGTGAGTTTAATAATTATATTATCAATTATTAAATTAATAATTATAGATTTAACTAAGGGTATGAAAGGTCAGTTTCATTTGGAGTATAAAGCAGTTCATTGCTTTTTTTTGTATAGCATGAACTATTCCATGGATGAGTAAATCAACACTATCTGGTATTCTATAAATAATACTTCTGAGAGTATTAGAAACTTTGGGATAGAAGAAATCATAAATTAAGCAAAATCACAATATATAATATTTTTAAAGGTAGTTATGCCAATGAAATACAGTGCATTGGAATTAGAAGTCACTGGAATCACATGAAATGCTTTTTCCCAGCAGCTGACAATCAGGTACAAGAATATATACTTGATGGGAGCTTCAAGAGTAGGAGAGTGATACATTGTGATTTTTAAAAATCCATAATGGCTTGTTTTGAATTTAGTGCTACAAGAAAGATGTCCTTGCTCAAGCTTGCATTTGTATGGAAAGCACGGGAAGGAACAGATTTGACTCCAATATGCATTTTCCACAAGACAGTACATTAAAATACCTGTTAGACTAACACTGACAGGCATGAAAGGAAAAATAGGTCTTTTTGTTGATGATGATCAATTGTAGTATTGTTGACAGACAGTCATAGTGCTCACTTTCTATTCCTCAAGTGCATTTTAACTTGAATCATTAGTTTATATTGCATGTATGTTGCTGCCCCTGTGCCCACACATAGAAGTGTCTATTTTCGTGTTTTACAGTAATCTATGGTTTGTGACTTAATACACTTGGAGATAGCTTAATAAATGTATTTCTGTGTGCAGCATGTTATATAAATGCCTTTGAGTAGAAATTCATTTCATTCTCTGGTATCACAGTGGTTTACATTCTATTTGGTTACAGCTTAGATAATGTGTCATCGGTTTATTAATGTAATAGAATTTTATTCTAATTTTCAGAGTATTTTTCTTCATAAAGTGCCTTACAAGATAAACATTGGCAGATTCTGGGATTGAAAGTTTTAAACTGGTCTGAGATAAAATTGTGTTTCTCCTGATAGCGATAGTCAGGAACAACAGGTTCAGAAGATAATCACTGCCAGTGAAACTCAAGGGTCTTCCTAGAAAAAAATAGCTTTAAATAATCAAGGGAGGAGAAGAGACCTTGCTGAACAGAAGATGAAAGTCTGAAGATTTGGAAGCAGAGGTGCTTTTCTTCAAGAGAGCAAGAAGAAGAGTTACAATAGCTGCTGGTGTCATACTACAATAGAGTTCGGCCCAGATCGGGCAAACTGGTAGTGAAGGCAGTGGGAGGCTCCGCCCACCTGCCTGGATGCTTCTGCACATGCACAGAAGCATTGCGCACGTGCACGAGCAAACGTAGTAAAAAAAAATGGAAACCCACCACTGCACTACAGGAATAGAAGTGAATGTGCTGGCCACAATTGCAGGCTTGTAGAGTGTACTCCCTCTAGGAAGCATGGGTCAGGGATGTGACAGAACTGCTGTAGTTTCTTATATAGTCCTCTATGGTTATCCCTTTTGGTTCTCCACATGCAAATATTTGAGATTGTTAAGACTATATCCATCTCACCATGGACTTTGAAGCTCTAGAGAGTAAATTCAAACTGAGATCTTTAGTGCTGTTTTAATTCATTTTCATAGCCTACGAGATAGGGTTGAGCAAGAGATAAAAGAATACTATAGGTGTTGGCATGATCTATTTGATTTTTAAAAATCTGTATTTTATAGGCAAAGGACTGCTGGCATAACAGTTGTTGCACCATTCAACAATTGGAAATAATGTGTGAAATTTGGCAAACTTAATAAAACCGATTTTAAATTGAACTAAAATTGATTGAGAATAGGACTGAGAACAACTCCGAAAAGAAACCATAATCTACTAAATCCCAAAAGCAAGATTTCATGCCTGCACCACAGACACAGGAAGAAGTAATAGAGCTGAGTTTGCCCAATTGAGTCAAGGATGGTGTTAGCATATTATGGAAATATCTAAACCCAGTAAGAAAGTTCCAAATTTTGGTCAATCAGTTCTCTAACAAAAAGAAGCAAAGATACAAAATAATAGAAAAATGTACAAAGGTATTGGAAGATGAGCTGTTCTAGATCTTCTGTTTCGTATGAAACATCTTCCAAAGTGCCATGTGATAATTTTAATGAAAGATTTCAATTAGTCTGACATGTTGGGAATCAAACTCTGCCAAGACTTGGAGTCTAATGAACTCTTGTCCTTTCTTGCTGATCATTTTATTTGGTAGAACGTGAAGAAAGAACCTTCTTTCTTGGATGGGCTGAGGGAGAGAGAAACTAGTTGAAGTGGGTTGAAGAAGTGAAGGTTACTGGTATCTTAAAGAAAGTGATCTATGGATTTGTGATATCCAAATGAGGAGAAACTGAATAAACATGCTTGCAATCTTGACTTATTTTTTCTTGAATTTTGAGGGAAGATAGGTCAAAAACAATGACTTGAAATCCTGAAAGAAAGAAAAAAAGTATCCAGGAAGGATGGATAATTCTAGGAAACAAGATATTGGAGATGAAATTGTAAACAATTTCTACAAGAAAGAAAACTGGAAGAAATCTAAAGGGGCCAAAATGCACAGAATTCTCTAAAATAAGAAAGAGGAAAGGAAAAATAGAAGAACCAGCACATAACCAAAGAAGAATACAAGATTATGCTCCAAAATCTATAGGAACCAGATCAGAAAACTTAAAGCTAGAATGACCTGAGGTTTAGAAGAAACACCAAATAGCAATAGCACTTAGACTTATAGCTTCATAATGCTTTTACAACTCTGTCTAAATGGGTTGCAGAATCAGCATGTTGCTCCCAACAATCTGGGTCCTCATTTTACCAACCTTGGAAGGATGGAAGGCTGTGTCCACCTTGAGCTGGTGAGATTTGAACAGCTGAAGTAGCCTGCAGTGCTGCATCCTAACCACTGTGCCACCTCGGCTCTTTAAAATGCATTTTAAAAGGGTGCTTTGAATATATCAGATTTAAAAAAAAAAAAAAAGCCAAAAAGGGTTAGGTTCATTGCAAGGTGAAAACAGTGAATTGGTAATTAAGGATGATTAAATGACAAAACGTAATTCCAATTTTGCAACCGTCTTTTCTCTGAAAGCAGATAGAAGCCTAGCTGTTCAGCATTTTGACACTGGGGAAAGCCAGGAGTTGAATTGCAGCTCAAAATAGTGAAGGGGAGCATTAGAGAGAGTTAACAAAGTTAAATAAATTCATATCTTCAGGATCAGATGGATTACATCCTAGAACACTGAAGTAACATAGAGTTGATTGCAGTACTGTTCCTAGTAATATTTCAGAGTTCATGGAGAACTGATGAGATCCATAAAGACTGAGTTAGAACAAATCTCATCCTTACTTTCACAAAGGAAGAGAATCCCAAAATAACAAGTTGATTGATTTGATGTATTTATTGAGCAATATCATTGAACAGATTATTAAAAATATGTGAATACTTGGATAGGCATGCTAAAATTAATGGAGTCAACATGGGTTTGTTCTAAATAAATTATGTCAGACTAATATTTTCTTCTTTCACAGAGTTGCTAACATAGTAGATCTGGAACATGCTTTAGATACATTGTATTTTTCAGAGTATAAGACGCACCAAGGTTTTAAAGAGGAAAAATTTCTTTAAAATTTTTTTTTGCACTCTGCAAACCTCCCAAACGTGATTTTTTTTTTAAAAAAAGGAATAACCTTTAGCAGGCTTGTAGAGTGCTCCTGGGGGAGTGGCAAAAATGAGCAAAAACCGGCCCATTTTTTGTCAAAAAAAAAAAAGGCATGGATGCCTTTAGGAAGCTTTCAGAGTGCTGCTGGGGACGGGGGGGGGGAACTGACCGTTTTTCGCTCATTTCTGCCCTCCCCAGCCCCCAGAAACTCTCTGAAAGCCTTCTAAAAGCTATGCATGACCATTTTGGTGCAGGGGCGGAGTTTCAGTAGGCAAAAAGGGCTGTATTCAATGTATAAGACGCATCCAGATTTTCAACCTCTTTTTTGATGGAAAAGGGTGCGTCTTATACCCCGAAAAATGCAGTACTATCCTTGACTTATAACTGGTTGCTTAACAACTGTTTGAAGTTATGACAGATCTCCACAAAGCAATTTATAATCTGGTTCCAAATTGTGACTAGATTTTGGGCCCTTGGCAACCACTGTGCAATTATTGCCATTTGTCGTATTCCATGGTCATGATTTATGACATGGAAACCAATTCTCATGGGCAAAACCCAGCTTATAGCAAAAGATGAGATGCTTAACAACTGCAGTATTTGCTTTACAACTGTGGCATTCACTTTGTGACCAGGGCATTAAATTAATAACCACTGAAAAAACAAAAGATTGTAAAATTGAGTCAGTCATATGATAGAGATATAAAAAAGTAGTCGTCATATAGAAAATGTTGAATTCATCTATTAAAATTAAATGCATGTTATTCTGGACTTATAAATGGAAATATTTATAGAAAATACTATTTAATTCTGAAGTCATAGCCATAATCAGATTCCTAACACAACTTTATGCTTTCCTTAGCTAAAGGAACATTGTAAACATGATGTTTTCCACCTTGCCCCAACATATTTATGTACTGGTCTTTATTTGTGGACATAATTTGACATGATTCATCATTCAGTCAATGTGGTCAAGTGACCATTGAGTTGAGACCAGCTCAAATCCTACTAGTCATTTTAGCTGGTGTGTGCAGATCCTATCCACAGTGTTTCTTGTCTTCCAGAGCCATTTTTCTTTTGGCAATGGAAAAATCTGTTTTTTTATCCAAGTGGGTCCTCCCCTTCTGCCTGCCTAGGCACCTTGCTAGCCTGGAAACCCCAGTTTAAAGAAATTGTCTTAACAGCTAACAAGGAATTAGTGTGTCTGTATGGGGGGAGGAATATGCTACATAACACTGTGTGATGAAGCATGAGGCAAGTTTCTGCCTCAAAGTGCACCCCCACCAATACAACTTAGGTATTTACTGGAAGACACTCATTTACATACAAATATTCACTTTATAAAGACTCAATATGAGATTAATCATCATACTTTTGGAAATAATTACTCCTAGTAATTCTTTTTTTTAAAAATCTCATTAAATTTGAATAATGAATTATCCTGTTTAAATAATAACATTTCTGTTAAAATGAAAAGATACACCATAATCATGATCACAATTGCTACAAAAAATGTAGATGCCTTCTTTGTGTGATTAATTTATGATGAAACAGGGATGAAATTCCATTGCCTTTGAACTAATAAGATTTTTATCAAAATGATATACAGATTGGACTGCTTTCAAATAATTCACATACAATGTTTGTGAAAAATTTGTATCAGACTCCCACTAATGTGAAAATATTTATTAATGCTGCAAGTAAAGACAATACTCTTAGCGAAACTATACATTTGCACAGAATTGTAATTTGTGTTAATGTCTGTACCAATCCATTTTAGAAGACTCTAGAAATAGTTTTATAAATATGAGATGACCAGGAATGACAATTATACATTTGAAAATGCAGTAAGGATGCAGATAGTTCCAGTTATTTTATTCAAATGGGTACAGTATTCAATAAATTTAGTAAACATCTCTACAACTTTCTCAAGTACCCAGTTGAAGATTAATAAATAGCTTTTACTTCAAATGCTTTTACATAAAGCCACAGAATGTAACTTTTCTTAGAAGAAAAACTATATCCCCTCATGCAAGTTTATATTAGCCCATTTTAAATGTCTTTAATGTTGCAGTTCATATTATTTTGTCATAATGCACCCATCCAAGCCCTTACTAAAGTGTGTATAGTATATAATGTAGGTTATTATAATGTAGATTTGTGCATATTGTACATCGTAAATCAGTTATGGCACTATTACATTACAAGCTTGAAACTATATCTTGTTCATTTGTCTTCTCAATTTATAATAATCCTTTTCTTTCCTTACCTACCTTGTGAATGTTAAAATTAAGGTGTAGCCAATTGTAGTGTGAATTGTAAAGATCTAACAGACCTGATATCCATGACTGAACAATGAGATACTGGATTTTCATAGCAGTAGACAGCAAGTAAGTAGAGGTAGCCATGAGGCTGTGATGTCTTCTATCTTTTTCAAGGGAGGTAAGCCTCTGCAATGACAACAGATATTAAATAAAGATTGAAATACAAAGATTGCAAAATGATTATACTTCAAAATTTAGCATCCTTCCAAGTATAAGGTCAAGCAGTCTTTGTTTAGGAGTCCTAGATGTATTATGATAAACAAAATTAATAGAATCATAAATTGTGCATGATAAATATTTTAGTTGTGTGATGGAAAATGATAGAAAACTATCCTACTTTGTTCTTAAATGTGCTAACTTCTGAATAATATTTTCTCTTTCCCCATGCCCACCAAATGCAAATAAATATCACAGTCTCTGAGCACTTAAGTTAAATTGTGCATAGGCAGGGATATTGTAGCTGGCACTGTACCATATCTCTAACTGTGTATAGCATTCTAAAAAAAAAACTATAGTAAGCAAAAATATGTAACAAAATATACAATATCAAGACTGAAGAACTTCACAAATTGAAATGCCTGCATGGCTGCAATGTTAGAAGAAAGATGAATTTCTAGAGTATCTTTGCACTGTTAAGTTTTGTTTGTTTTATATCTGACAATATCAGCTACTATTTAGACACTTATACTTTGAGGGCAGAAGATTGTAGAATGCAAGTGTGTACAGCAGCTTAATAATGTTTTATTCTTTTTGGAACAAATTTGTTGCACCAAATGTCAGAAGAGTCATTTTGTTCATGTCAGTTATTTGAAAATAATGGAAAGATGCCAAAGTGAAAAGCCCAGTAATTCATGCACTGGTGTAATGGAGCAAATGAAATTCAAAGCTCTTGTACAGGTCCAATTTCAGCACCAAATGCTTACCTGTCAGTCAGCAAAATTGTCCCTGAATAAAAATGAACCCATCTGAGAGAGAAAGGTTTTTAATATACATCACATTCTTTGAATCTGTCGCAAGGCAGAAGAGCCTGCGAGAAGCAGAAAAATGCTGAAAAGGAAATCTTAAGGAACAGTGAGTTGGCACTCAACCATGTATCATTCACTGGAAAACTCTTGCATTTGTGTTCATTCTTTTTCTCTCTTTCTCCGCTCTTGCACCTGTTTGGTATCTTTTATCTTCCTGGATGGACAGGTGATTTTCCTCAGGCTATGATAGATTTGACCAGTCAGTGATTTGAAGGGAAAGCTTTAGACAGGTAGCTATTGACTTCTGGTTGCAGCTGTGGCTTGTATCTGTGAAAGAACTGGTGACAAGTGTTACATCGTGAGATGCTGAATATCTTTGCAAAATACATTTTTTGTGGCCCAAGGCAACAGATTTCTCTGTGGAGGGTTTCATTAGAATTGATTCCCACTGCTGGGAGAGCAACTATCAGTAATAAGCAGATATTGAAAAGCAAAACATAGTATATACAAGGCTGTAATAAAAAATAAATAAGAACATATCTAGAGGTATCTGAACTAGAAAGTCATCGTATTTGAATTGGGAAGGATATCAGCACCAATAAAATAATAGATTCTGTGATGATTTTACAATAGCTGTTTACCTGTTATTTTTCTCAATTGTCTGCCTGATTATTTCTATAAGTTTCTGCTTAGCATGTGTGTGTGTAATCAATATGTATTTATCTCCCCCAAATGGCATAACTGGCTCTAAAATATTTATTTCCATTACTTGTCCCTTCATTGAACACAGAAGAATTGCATGGTTTTTTTTAAAAAAAAATGCTTAAAAGAGCTCCATGAGTTGGGGAATAAGATTGCTAAGCAGAGGACAGTTTTAGCCAGTATTGAACATAACAAAGCATGAAAGGTTGAATACTCCAGTTCCCTTATGGAGTGGGAAAGACAAGAGTAGCTTTTTTACTTTATTGATTAAGTTTATTTGTCGCCCATCTCAACCACAAGGTGACTCTGGGTGGATTCTTATTGAAGCAATAACAGCAGCTTGTGGTAACATTAAGGCTCCTTTGAATTTTTGTGTCTGTGTGTTATCTGTGTAAATTGCATTATAACACTAATAAAACCCATGCCTGTTTGTTAGTTTGTAACCTTCAGTTCAGCAAAAAGTTGCATCGTAGACCAAAGCTTTGTCCACAAAAGTATCTGAAATGGCTAACTTACAGAATGCTGGAACCCATTACTCACAAAGGAAATTTGGGGTATTTTTTCCTGCTTCAGCACTCCTGTGTTGCTGCTATTCACAGCACTGCTGCTATGATGAGCTGCGGTCATGTAATTCTCATTTTCAATGTGTCTCAACAGCTTCCCTCAAGTCAATTTGGAAGCCTGATGGAGGAATATCTCGCCTTCTTTTTTCTAGCAAAGTCTCACCCACCTGCACACTCTCTGCCAGTTCCTGCCTTGCTCCCTCCCCCACCTGGCATCAGCCACTTACCTGCTGTTTGGTTTTGGATTTGCAACTTCCTCCCTAGAATGCTTGCAGGGACAAGGTCAATGAAAAACCTTGTGTGTGTGGGGGGGGAGATGTATTTCTTCCCCCACCTGTGCACTCTCTATCAGTCTCTGTGCACTTGTGCTCTGCCAACCATCTTTGTACTCTCTCCCACCTTCCCCCACCTGGCAGCAGCCAATTACCTGCCTGCTAGAAAGGAAGAGAAGGGAAAACAGGAAGGGAGGAAGATTTCTGATGCTCCCTGCCAGCTTCCCACAAGGAATGTCAATGGGGTAGCTGACAGGTCATTGCACTCTTTTCCATTAATTTTTCTCCACCTGTGGTAATTTGGTTTCTTTGTTTAGGTAAGGTAATATATCTGAAACAATTAATCAAAAGTGTATATGTATGTCTCTGTGTTTGTATCTGCTCATCTCACAAACATGACACAATTTAACTGAATACCTGATAATTTCCATGCAATGATCATATTGCTTTCTTGAAAACAATATGGAAATGGTTTGCTGTTATTTTCCTATGGAATATCTCTAAAAAAAACTTTCCTAGGATTTCCTTTTGGTCTCACATTCAGTGTTTAATCAGGCCCAACCATGCAGAGCTTTTTGAGATGAGCTAGATTGGTGGTGTTGTTTTTTAAATGGCTGTGTGAATTTTTTTCCACCTGATACATGCTTGACACAGAAGCTGGAATAGAAAGAAAATGTAATGAAAATTAAGTTTGGAGAAGCATAGCTAATGGTGGGAAGTTCAGAACTGAGCAGATCTTTCATATACTGTATGTATATATGTATGTGTGTGTATGTATGCATGTATGTGTATGTGTACGAGAAAAGACCCGAATATGCCAAGACATATATATATGCAGGTCTTGGCGTATTTGGGTCTTTTCCCGTGAAAGATTGACAGTATCTTGGCGACGTTTCGACAAGGTCACACATGTTATCTTCAGGCTGGTGCCTTTGGCTTCATGCTTGTGCGAGCAAAACGTGATCGGAGCTGCTGTTTTTCTATAAATATAGGTGGGTGGGTGTGGAATGTTGGCTTTGTTGCTTTAAACGGATTGGTTGGCTGTGTTGTCACATCTTGATTGGTTGATGGAATTGATGTTTGGTGAGGGTGATTGGTATCATCACATTTATTTATGTTGGGGGTGGGTTTTTCTCTATTTCGATAGCTTCCATAATTATTCTCTTGTTGAAGTGTTCAGTTTTGGAGAGTAATTTGGTTCCTTCAAAATCAATTTCATGTCCTGTTGCTTTAAGGTGCTGGAAAAGGGAGGAAGTTTTTTCTTCTTTTCTGATTGCGTTCTTGCGTTCTGCGATGTGTGCATTTAGTCTCCTATTAGTTTGTCCAACATATGTGACTGGGCAGATTTTGCATGGTATTTCACAGACTCCTTGGTTTTTTAGCTGGATCTTGTCTTTGAGATTTCTTAAGATATTGGCTATTTTTTGGTCAGTGCCGAAGGCTGTCTTGATATTGTGTTTGTGGAGAATTTTGCTGATTTAATCTGTGCTGCCTTTGAGGTAAGGGAGGAGGGCGATGCTGTTGTCCTGTTCTGTGTCTCGGCTTTTGGGGGGTGTCTCCCTTTGGATTAGGTTGGTAATTGTGGTTTTTTTAAATCCGTTGGAGATTAATATGTTTGTGGGGGGGGGGTGTAATTCAGTTTTCAGGTGGTCTTTGTCAGCTAGGCGTTTGGTTCTGGAGATGAGGGTCTTGGATATGGAGTTGATCTGTGCAGGGTGGTGATGGGATTGAGTGTTTAAGTAGCGGTTGGTGTGTGGTTTTTTTCTGGTAGATGGTATGTCCTAGGGATCCATTGGTTTTTTTTGTAGATTAGGACATCCAGAAAGGGAAGTTGATTGTTAGCTTCTATTTCCACAGTAAATTGTATTTTGGGGTGTAGGCTGTTGAGGAGGTTGCCCAGTTTTTCTTTCCCATGTGGCCAAATTACAAAAGCGTCATCTACATATCTAAGCCAGAGTTTGGGTTTGTGTTCCGTTTTATCTAAGCCGTTGGTTTCAAAGTGTTCCATGTATAGGTTGCCGTTGACAGGTGAGGGGGTGATGCCATAGGTGCTCCTTCTATCTGTTTGTATCTTTGTCCATTGTGGATGAAGTATGTATTGGTTAGGCAGTGGTTGGTCAGATCTAGGATGTGCTTGGGGGGGGGGGTTGTATTTGTTTTGGATAGCTGTCAAGGCTTCTTTAATAGGCACTTGGGTATGACATCAAAGCTCACACGTAGGTCGCTGGGTTGTAGGTTTTGTTTCTATATTGTTTCTATGAAGTGGATTCAGTTTTGTACGTGTGAGGTGATGGATTCCGTGTAGGGCTGAAGTTGTTTGACAAGAAATTTGGCAAGATTCTGTAGAGGTAAGCCTATGAAGCTGACTATGGTGTTCCTTCTTTGTTTATCTTGGGGAGGCCATAGAGCTTGGGACATCTGGATGACCTAATCCAAAGGGAGACACACCCCAAGAACCAAGGCACAGAACAGGACAACAGCATCACCTTCCTCCCTTACATCAAAGGCACCACAGATAAAATCAGCAAAATTCTCCACAAACACAATATCAAGACAGCCTTCGGCACTGACCAAAAAATAGCCAACTTCTTAAGAAGCCCCAAACACAAGATCCAGCTAGAAAACCAAGGAGTCTATGAAATACCATGCAAAATCTGCCCAGCCACATACATTGCACAAACTAATAGAAGACTAAATGCACACATCGCAGAACACAAGAACGCAATCAGAAAAGAAGAAAAAACTTCCTCCCTTTTCTAGCACCTTAAAGCAACAGGACATGAAATTGATTTTGAAGGAACCAAATTACTCTCCAAAACTGAACATTTCAACAAGAGAATAATTATGGAAACTATCGAAATAGAGAAACACCCCGACAACATGAATAAACGTGATGATACCTCCTGCCTACCAGACATCTGGAAACTAGCCCTAGTCAATAAACGAGTCCAATCACAAAAACCAACACAGGACCCAGAATAACACAGGAAACCATCACTAATCACCCTCACCAAACATCAATTCCATCAACCAATCAAGATGTGACAACACAGCCAAGCAATCCGTTTAAAGAAACAAAGCCAACATTCCACACCCACCCACCTATATTTATAGAAAAACAGCAGCTCCAATCACGCTTTGCTCACACAAGGACAAATCCAAAGGCACCAGTCTGAAGATGACGAGTGTGACCTCGTCGAAACGTCACCAAGATACTGTCAATCTTACACGGAAAAAGACCTGAATACGCCAAGACCTGCATCCGTGAATATCTACGAAAACAAATATATCTTTCATCTAAATCAGAAATTTAGATGAAAGACATATCCTGTATAGGCTGCAATACAAAATAAAACTACTACAGTTCACTATCTCCCCCAAACAGAACAGAACTCTCAGAATTGCCTTAACATATTTTAGTAAAGAAGGCACCACTATCCGCAGTGTAAATTGCAAAATGAAGTAGCACTAGAAGTAGCACATGTAAGTTCTCATTTTAAGAGGGTGAGATGAGAAATTGCCTACAGAGCCATATCCCATCCATTAACATGATGAAACAAAGCAGAATATATCCATCTAAAAATATAAAGATATGGAAAGAATGCTGCAATTTTAATTGTTGGCAATAATAGAACAGCACTTACATGATTTAATTTGTTTCTTGATTTTTTTTCCTCTGGTCAATATTCAAGATGAGAATTAAGAACCAGTGGGAAAAAGCAAATACATAAATTAAAATTAACACAATAATACTAAAATAAATTAACAATTAAAAGGCTGCCAAAAAAGTAGAGGGCAAACAGAGCTCCAAGAGATTATGTTTTGTAGTTTGGGAACACCCTTTTTTTACTAGAAAGATTGGCTTCTTGGCTGTGAGATCATTTTCCAAACATGGCATCTCCTGAAGCTTTTATATGCATTTGTTGTGGGAGACACCATCTCCCATCAGTGTTTCTCAACCTTGGCAGCTTGAAGATATTGATTTCAACTGGTTTGGCTGGTGAATTTTGAAAGTTGAAGTCCATGAATGTTAAAATTGCCAAGGTTGGGAAACACTGTCTTCGATAATCAAGACTTGAGCTTGTTCCATTTCCATTTCTTCACGGATTAGAGAAAGAAAGAAAGAAAGTCCTTCCTGACTCATTCCTGCAAATCTCTCTGCCCTACCTTTCTCCTCCTCCCATTTCTTTTTAAGATGGAGTTGGGAAGGTTCTTCCTCCCCTTAGAGACACTAGGCAGCAGGGAAGGGAGTTTCTTCTTCTGTTCTCTCTATCTGGAGCTCTTGCCTTTCAGACATTCTCCTTCTCTTTCTTATCACTCAAATGTCATCTGGACTTAAGAGTTTCACATGGTGGGCCAATTGTCAGAAAGGACAAAAGATTTCTGGGCACAAATTGGGGATGAGTAGAAACCTGTAGAGGATGGAATATTTTGGTTTATGTGATAAAGCATCTCCTGGCTCCTTTTGTTATTTTATGCCTTAGGAAGTAAGGGATAAGAATGTTTAAAATAAAATAATAATTATAGCCACCTGATTAAGAGTCAGGTGTAAGTATAAATTCATGAGGGTTTTAGTTCAAGTGGTTTATTCCAATTGAAAACATTCTTTTATGGTACCCCCCCCCCCAAGTTTGCAGCATCATAGTAGTTCTGGTTTGGAAGGAACTGTTTGGGAAAAAATAATCTGGGGAGGAGATATAGAAGTAGTTGTTAAATACTTCTGTTCTTGGTTCCTTTTGCCCTTAGGTTGCACATGATTCTTTACTTAGTTGGTATCCTGGATGACCTATATAGAGCTGGCTGCAAACAAAATTTGATTCTGTACATGAGGTTGTTTCTTCTTGGTGGGATATGTAATATTTTACTTTACACAGAAAACTGTTTTATGGTAGTCTTTTAGTTTACAGAGTATTCTTTAAGAAAAGAAACAAAACTTCATAAAGTTTTTATAGGTTTATGGGCCACTGTGAAACCTGGTGGATGGAGTAATCTGTGGCATGTTTTGATATAGTTCTTACATATGGAAGGATTATTGTGGTTGTCCGTGTTTTGCTCTTTGTTTTACTTCCTAGTGCACTTATTGACTGGGATGAGGGAGTTAATCTTATTGAATATTCTCTGGATGTCATTGAGTTCTGCTTTTCTGAGTGCTGGTCAGTGGTGGGATATGACCGGTATGCCCTAGTATGGGCGTACCAGTGCCTGCTGGGAGTACCAGGTACCGGTACGGTGCTCTGGAGGGCCCGTCCGCCCACCTGCTCTCTTTACCTCTATTTGAGCTGACCGGGGCTTTTGTGCATGGGGCACATGGCGCCTGCACAATGCTCCGCCAAGCAGCTGAAGCATCGTGGATGGTGGGTACGCATGCGCACACTGTGCGCGTGCATGTGGTGGATGCACGGCCTTGTTGAGGCATACTGATTGCAATGGGAGCCGGAACCCACCACTGGTGCTGGTGAAGTATAGGGTGATTTTGCTTGGCTGCTGAGAGTTCTTATGCAGCTGATCTTGGTTGTAGCTTGGAAGTTTAAGATTTGGCTCATGCGGATGGGTTTTCATAAACCTTGGTTTACAACCATCCAACATCAATGATGAGGGTGCCTAGAGAGTGTTTGTTTCTTCCCCATTTCTATGGCAAATTTGATCACAGGGCATTTGAAGAAAGGTTCCAATTTTTAGGTTAACAAATGTTTCATCAACACATGTATCCATATTTTGAGTGTAATCTTAGAAGGGATACATTTTCTGGATGTTTCATAACTATTTATGCTACGTACCTGAGATTTAAAACCAATTTTTATTTGTCTGTAAATGCAGTTGTTGAATTGGAAATAGGTGATGAAACTGAGGTCTAATAATTCTATGTTATTGGGAATTTAAAAAATGTACGTATTTTTGTTGGTAGCTTTCTTAGGTTCCAGAGCAGTTTTCAGGTGCAGGGAATTCTTTCCAGGAAAGCCAGATCAAAAATAAGAACAGCTGGTATTTCAAGAATGCTATTTGTTGTTATTAGAACATTAAAACTAAATCTTGAAAGCCTGTCAGAGTTTCTCATCTACTATCACTTATCTAACAAAATGAAATTGGGGATAAGGTTTAATTTTCTTTATGCTTTCTTCTTTGCCAAGACTGAATAACCTTTTCTTGAAGCTCTTCCCCATTACCAGAGTCAGATGTCAGTTCCATCATGAAAGTCTTCCTGACTCTGCTAAGCAGGTTAGTATGTCCATAATTTGCTTCAGTCATTCCTTCTAGGTTTTTTTTCCCGAAGAAAGGGGCCTTTATTTATTAAATTTATATAATTACTAGCCCCAAATCCCTAAGCTTATAGCCATATCTATTGATAATAGTGTTAATGATTTAATGACAGTAGTGCTGCAGATCAGATCCTTCATGGCATTGCAAGGGTATCCATGATTTATTGTTTCATCTCTGTATAGTTCTGTGAAGTGTGTTTCCCATGCTTCTAGTGTCTCCCAGTTGTCTAAATGTAATAGTTTGTTGCTGGGCTTCATCTGTGTTTATGCACCAAAATACATCCTGTTCCCTGTGTTGAGTCAGATACCAATGGTATAGTTCTATGGCTTTCATAAAGTGTTATGGTCCAGCTGGGCATCTCTTTGATTAAGGAGGATGGGGAAGAAGTGGAATCATGGGGTGGGGGTGGGGGATGTTCAGAGACAACAGTCTTGGCTTGAATGATTCCAGCAATGGTGGAGCCAATGACGCCACTCTGCTTAAGGTAGATTCAGTCAGCCTCCAGGACTCCTTGCCTGCACCCACTGACAATATCTTACTCTGAAGTTCAGCCACCTAAACGTAAGCAGAAGTATGTGATAAAGATCAGAAGCAAATATGAAAAAGCTGACAAGAAATAAGCCAACAGAAGATTCAATGCTGAGGAGTAAGTTACCTCAGTTACGTATGCATTGGTGGAGGTTCACTGTGGCTGATTTATTGACTTCATTCCCGGGGAACAGACATGGATTTTGGCTGATATTCAGCCTGAAAGAAAAAGAAGTCAACCATCAGCTTGCCTTGCTATCTTTCCAGTCATTAGTCTTTGCTAGTTACTTCTTCAGCAGTCTCATTTGAAATTTGTGATCTAGTGCTTCATAGATGAATGTGAAGGAAACCTGCCCCAAAGTAAGCTTATGGATGAAAGTTAATGTTAAATGTGACAGTGCTCCCAGTTTCCTTCTTCTGATATCCTAGTGCAGAAAGTACTTGGATAAATTGGTCCAGTCCCTCGCTCTAAGCCCAATTCATCTCACATGATGATTGTTATGGAAGCTAAGAGAAGGAGGGAACTGCTGGACGCTCCCTTGAATGCAAGATGAGATATAAATCTAATCAACTATTGCAAGTGTATTATTGTTACTAATAACATTAATAAACAGAAAGTAAGATAATGTTCAAGTTTCCCAAAGGCAAATGTATAGTGTTAAAAATAGCTATTTGGTTAAATTGAACTATATTGCCTATATTCAGTAAAGGTCTAAGAATACAGTTTTGGACAAAAAAATGCACAAAACGTCCAAGAACAGAAGGTGTGAAAGAGATTTGGGGAAGATCTCTCAATTCTGCAATACCAGATTTATTTTAAAACTCTGGCTCAAATGGCTATTTGTTGTCTTTGTGGTCTGGGAATAGTCATACATATATCAATCTATATTTCATGACTTTTGTAAGCTGTGAAGATGGTATTTTTCCACCAAATTGTCACTTATTATCATTCATTTAGGGCAAGTAACATAGAAACATGTTTTGGTGACAATGTCAAAAGAATAGGGACAATTTGATGTTTTCTTTTGATGCTGTTTGTTGATATCTAGACCACTGCAGCTTGATTGCCTAACATTAAACCTAAAATAACAGTGCAATCATAACAGTATCATCATGAATGTTGTTACAATAGAAACAACATTTACACTGCTTCAAAATAGTAATTATCAAACTTTTTGTCATGAAGTGCTTATTTGCTGGCATTGATCTGTCCGGGTCAGTTGTTAGCTCTTCTCATCTGAGGTGTGTATTGATTGTATAATCAGTAGATAGAGGCTGCAGGCAGATGAAATTCAGTGCTGGCCAAATTATTGGCTGCTTGCCTGTTGACCTGGACTCTGCTGGTTGCACCTTAGATAGTTGTGGGATTAGTACTCATTTTAGTGACCCTATGTGCACAGAGAATTCTGTATCATTAGCAACGATAAATGTCATCCTATTTTGTTGCAGATATGGTTGAGTCTGTCTGTAGATGACTGGAAAATCTTACAGATGTCAATATGAGATAGGTTCCAAAAGTGCAAAAAGCTTCCATTTATATTCTTTTTCAGTGTTTCTCATATTTTAAGGATTTAGAATTTGGAGAATTACGCACTACAAATGATATGCCAGTGTTTTTGCAAAGAAACCATATTTATTGTATTTGATATTTATTTGTTAATGTATGTATAACAACATTTGTTTTCTCTTTTGCACCCTGAAAGGGGCATTCTCAGGGCCACCCATATGTGATGCTACTATTCCAAAGTTTCTGGATTCCTTTAATGCAGCTTAGAGAAGCAGGGGGCTGTGCTTTACATTTCCATAAACTAAATCACAAAAAGCTGCTGTTTTTGAAGGGGAGCAGGGAGCAGGGGCCTTAAAGCTACAGTTATTGTTAAGTGTTATGAGATCCCAGAATTGATGAAAGTTTGCTCCTGCAACCAAAATTTATTTGTTTGTTTGTTTATTTGTTTGTTTATTTGTTTGTTTGTTTATATCCCACCTTTATTAGTTTTACAGAAAAACATAAGGTGACAAACATAGCTAACATACCTGCTTCTTCCTATTTTCCCTACAACATAACAGTGATATACAGAAAATTAAAGAATTTATCTTTCTTGCATCAAATGTTTTTGTGAAATGCCACTTCATGCATATAAAATCATAATAACAGAAAGTGTTTATGGATGTTTTTACTGTACCTTTTAAGTCACTGAGAGGGAGGGAGGGAAAGAAAGAAGGAAGGAAGGAAATGTTAATAATTGGGTTAATCTGTATATAGTTATTTTAATCTTTGCTTCACCCTTGGTCACAGCATCAGTTCTACAATGGTTTTTTAAATCTAAATATTGAGGATTATTCAAATATTTATAAATTAACTTAATTGCTTCCTACAAAGCTATCTGTGGCAGTAAGAGCGGGTAAGTGACAAAATGGGCATCATGATATCACAACAAAATGCTGTGACTTTCACACTTGAATCAGATATGGGAATGCAAATAGAGATTTCTTCTATGACAAACTGCAGTTTCATAATTGTTCTGCAATTGTGGCTAGCTGCAGATACTATGTTCTGATATATCAGTATATCTCCTTTGTGTTTCTCTTTTCACACAAAGACAAGCAGCAAACATTAACATTTAATTACATTAAAATTCAACTAGATTTTTGTATTTATCATATCTGGGTGGGAAATCAGAAGAAACATAGTTAAAATCATGTTTACATTTTGAAAGGTTTTTCAAATAATGCATATATCAAAAAGCTACTTATTTGATATAAACTTAACCCGCTGTCTTCTTGTAAGTGGGATAGTTCTTTCTCCATAATCTTCTTTTACCTTTCCAGCATGTAATATTTATATGTACTTGTAACAGTTAAACTGCTTTTAATGGATGAATTTTCATTTAAAGGTAAGAAAGATGTTCTCTACTTCAAGCAGCGGGTGTATTTTTAATCTTTAATAGGTCACCTTCCCAAATGCAAGCAGGCAAGCTGTTATTGATCAAAGAGGTTTTGTTGGGCAGCTTTCAGGTTATTGAGTGACAAACTTTATTGAATTTGACTTAACAGAAGTCAGACGACAGCTGAAGCATAAGAGCTTGCACTACCATCAGAGTCATTTGGCGACAGCCAGGGAGCAAGACTCAGCCATGGATACTGAGCTCTTTGCTGGCCCTTGGAGATTAACTGAGCAGCCTTCCTACCAATTCCCAAGGCTGTCAACAGAGCCAATTAGATTTTCAACCAGTAGACAAGAAGGGTGGCACTTGGGGACCTTTTTGCTTTAGGTCGAAGGCTTTTCAGACTGCGATGAGATGACATTGATGATGACACATTGAGCATTGGTTGGTTTTAAGACAAGTTAAATTAGCAGTCTTGAAATGATTCCAACTGTCTCCTGACTTCTCACTGTTGCCATATTCAGTGGATCCTGTCAGGAGCAGGTTGATGACTTAATAGTCTTTCTTGAATGGATTTGAGCACTTTGGCTGTATGTTTATATGTAGTTGTCATGCTTAAAATATTCATATGAAGGTTTGAAATATTTATTTGAAGGAGCCTTCCACAGAGTTCAGCAGGAAGAAACTCTGTGAATCTGCCTTATCTCCACCTCTGCCCCCTCCCTCATCTTTTTTCTGCTATCAAGAAATATTTCTTTAAGAACAAATACCCATTAATACTATTGTGACCTTTTAGAAATACTCACCAAGAGGATTGCACACTTAGGAGGTTGTTATAAATCTAGCATTTCATTTCTAGATCCTGGTGCTAAAACTTTCTGATGCATCTGAAGCAAATGTTAGAGTAGTGTGGCATTTATATCAATTTAACAAGAGTGTGCATCACAGTAGCTCTGAGGACGTCTTTGACTTAAGGGTTGTTTGTGCCCTGTACTGTTGTATAAGCCAAGAAGAATTAGAAAGATATTACAAAGTGCTAAGTGAAAGAAAGCGAAGTGCAAATGTATCTAATGATGATGCTACAATTTTTGTAAAAAAAAATATAATTCTATTGGCAAAGCTGAAAAAGTTCAATATATTTTTCACAGGGTTGCACTAATTTTTGAATATTTCCCAGAGTAGAAAGGAGATGCTACAAATGAAACAAACATGGCTTTTCTCCTCCCTACAGTCCATGTTTTTAAAAAAAATATTATTGGAGGTTGGTAATGGTGGTTTTAGAAATTCAGGTTTCTATAAGATAGGTCTAGCATGTAGCTTTCTTCCACCATGAAAGGTATTTTAAGTAGTTCGATGTTTGTAGCTTTTTTTAGGGGATTTAAAGAACCCTACTTACATATACAATATAAATATTTCAGAGTGCCCAGTGTACACCTTAAGTGACAGACGCTGTAGGTGAAGATTCCAAAGAGAATAACAGGTTACAGATATTCACTACTGAATAGGAGAAAACAAGGAGGTTTCCATTTTGGCCAGCAAAACCAAAAGATCTGCTTTCATTCAGATTGAAGACCATGATCTTCAGCCAGCATGTCTTTTGCAGGTTAAACTCCTCATGTTATGGCACTGGGCAAGGGAAGGTTGACCTGGTAAACATCCAGAAATTAGAATGAGTGAGTGGAGTGAGAAAGAAAAGAATAAAAGAAAAAGACCTGCAGTGGAATACAGACCACAGTACTGCTATTTAACAGGATTATCGGTTCAGAGATATTATGTAAAGGCAGGAGCAAACCTCACTATCAACATCTGACAAGATTGTTGAGCTAAAAGCAATTAACTCTGAAGTGGGATGTGTAGGTCAAGAAACTGAAACAGGAGAAATAACAATGTCAAGAATGCCAAATAATCACCCCTATTTGAAGTGGTAGAAAATGTTAGATTCTAAACAGCAGGTGGCTGGGAAAATGCCAAGAAAACAATTATAATGCACATACTTGGATCAGATGTCATTACCAACCTTCAGATTTACAACAACAACGTAGATCAACACAATAAGCAATCTGCATTCTCTGTTTTATGAGTAAAAATTCTTTAGTTATTAATGAACTCAATTTTAGCATGCAATTTTTAATTATAAAACAAACCAACTTACACTTGCAGGTTGAATTTTGCTGCATATGAGCAGGATAATGCAAGAAGAGACATTGCTATGAGCAAGAAACTATAATTAAATAGAATTTTAGTCTATTTAATTGTCAAAAACTATCTGTCAAAAACTGGTTGTAAAATGCAAAACTATGAGATTTAACTCTCATCTTTAGATAATAAATTGGGTTAGTACCAATTTATAAATCAGCAAACAGGATAGCATTCTTTTTGACTGGATCTTTAAGATTTTTAAGTAAAAGGACAATGAAGTTTCAAGTATTCTGCCTTAGTGTTGTTTCTAGTGTTCTATCTATCTAGAACACTGACTTGCTAGTTCTATAAGATACATATGCATATTTTCAGTGGTATTCAAATCTTTATTGTAGTGTGGTATTCAGATACAAAGAAGCAACAGCCATGCTCTTCTAATGATAAATCACACCTATACAAATTATTGGCAGTAAATTAAATTGCTTTTATACGTTGGGATAATAGCAGGGTTGCTTCCACAGGGTTGGCTCTTTTTTACTTGTCAGCATGACATGAGATGCCTGGAACTAAGTGGAGAAGTTCCTTGGGTAATTTGTAAAGTAGTAATAGTCATGTAGGGACAATGTCATGGCTAAATTTATATGTCACACTATGGCATAATATATTTAGGGGTAATTCAGCCATTGTTGTTTAAAGCCATTGTGTAGAGTTTAAAATACTTGTGAACCTATCCAATTTGGTTTATTCAGTAAACCATGGTTAATAAATCATGATGTGACATGATGCATGAACTCAGATGCTGTGTCAGTAACTTCCTAATTGCCAAAGATTTTCATCTTGCCCTTACAGCTAGGAAAAATATGCTGCTTCCATTATAGCAGAGAAATTGGAGAAGAGTTTATTTGTCTATTCCACTTGGTAATTGCAGTCTTGGTTTTATGCTTTTACTTCTACATGTTACTTTAATGTTCTTAAAGTAGGAATTTGGTGCTATGAATATTTTAGAAAGAAAGTAACACAATAACTAGCAGCAAAATTATTCTGAACCTGTTGGGAATGACGTCAGAATAGTAAATATATTTTTACTATACATCAGATGAAATACATTAATAAATTAAATTTATGTGCCAAGTATGAGCAGTAGTTAAACTCCTAAATACAACCGTATTTTACATGCTTTGGAAATAACTTGCAAGTAGCTGTCAAGAAGCAAAGACTGCCATCCATGGCCTGTGGCAGAAAATAAGCAATTAGGGACTTCAGTATTTGATTACACTATCTTTAACTGCACATTCATTGAGACTGATTAACGGAGTTAACATTTAGGTAGACGATGCTTCAGCTTTGCTCTTTCATCAACATTGTGACAAAAATAAATCTTGATCTTTTTAAAGGAGGATGTTATTACATAATACTCTGAAATATTTACTTCATTGGGGAAGTATTGGGGAAATGTTGGGAATGTTTTAAAACTTAAAATTGGTTTTACTTTCTTGCTGAATTTATTTATCATTAATTAATCGAACATTCACATATCTTATTTCTTGCTATGTTTATCATTAGCAAAGCTCATGGGTCCCCTTCCCCCATTCTATAACTTTACATCCTCTGAATTATCTTTTTTTTAAAAACCTAGCTAGTGCCCTATCTCAGAACTGATATTCTTCTCCTTAAAATTTTTAAAATATTTAATTAAATTTATTTCATTAGATTAACTGGTTAAAATCATGTATTCTTATAATAACTGACCTATGCTAACAGCTCTGGTAAGATATATCCACAGGAGGATCAAGGACAAATAAACAAACATAGCATCACGCCATGTAAAGCAAGTTCTGACTCTTTTATAGTAACATCATATTTGTGCACAAAAGGAACAGAGCTTGCATCACTAGCATGATGATGCTTTTATCATTTTGATAATGATAATTAGAATGGCATCCTCTGGCTTGGTAGCAGCAATCATGTTTGACATGGGAGTGAGGCTCTGCAGATGAATGATATCAATAAAGGCTTCTCATCACCAAAGTTTAGTCAAAGTGAGCTTTGTCAAAGACAAGACAAAATAAATGTAGAAATTTCAAAAATTTTGGTTAGTTCAGACCAGAAATTAACCTGATACATATTTGAAAATGTATGACTGATTTTTAAAAATAGTTGCTTATTGTCTACTTTCTACTTAATTTGTTTCAAACAATTTTCCAGTTGTTAGAACAATAACTGCAATTTGGAATACAGTACTACATTTTGAATAGAAAGGTAGGCACAAGATTCCAGTGATAAAATAGTATGGCTCAGGTCTTAGATGTAGAATTTTTATCCCCTTTTCCTGTAAACACGTTCTTAAATGTTTGCTGTTTGAACAATTGCTGTGTATAGCATTTTTGATGAACACCATGTTTTATTTATTCCTGTTATTTTCCTCTCCAATTTTCATTTCCCCATTTTGCATGGGTGCAATTGGGAGTAAGAGAGGGAGCAAATTACTCAATAAACATGTAGCTAATATGGACCATATATTCTGTTCACTCGAATCATCACTGTTTCTATTCACTCCACTACACTTTAAAAATTCTATCAAGTTTTCCATCTTCAATAAGACCTTTCAGAACTATCTTCATGTAAGCTACTACCATTTATTAATAAAACATTCACTTTCATTATCTGCCTGAACAGAGTGCAGTGTGATAAGAGGTAGCTTTTATAAGAATAAATAGAAATCAAAGTTTATATTTCCTCCAAGAGTCAGAATGTTTATCACAACTAAAGCATTGGATTTGTGGCCACATAATCATGTGCACCAACATCTATAATAAGTTTGATCCACTTTAAATGTTACAAAAATAATGAAGTCTCCTACTCAAATTCACTTTTTGTTGACAACTTGGATAGATCTTTTTTTTCTTTCCAACAAAACAGAGTTGGTTAGTCATTACCTTTCAGAAATGATTTGCCACTTACAGAAATTTGCAGCATGTGTAGACAAGGCAAAAGAGAATACTATTTTATTTTAAATCCCAGAATTGGGGGGAAATGTAGCACAGACAATAAATAAATATGTTTTCGTTTAGGTTTATATATTGCTTGTATATACCAGTATGTATACTTAAAATCAATAGAACACTGTAAACAAGGAAATAATAGCTAAGAAATATCTTTGTGGTCAAGATATTGAACTAATTAAGAACAGTGGAAGACAGAATGATTCACTGCACTTATTGAGATAGTGTATTCTTATGGCTGGGTAAAGGGCAATCTTAGCTGAATTCAATGTGAGAGACTTAATCTCTTCAGTGATGCAGGAAAGATCCAATAACATAATCAGATAAAGATAGCAGGTTAGCTTTAATCTGAAATATAGTCTTTCAATTATATATCAACTTTATAAAATGAGATATAATTCACTCCTTCGTTCATTAAAAATGTATATGTTCTAAAAACTGAATGGCAGATAAGGAACTTGGTGGCTTCTTTCCTGTTTTCTCTTTCTTGTGTGATATCTGAATAGAGTGCTTTATAAAACTAAGATGAAGGGGTTGTAATTGCTGTATGAGTAACTAATAAAAAGTCCATCATAATGCATTCCACATCTTCATTGTTGAAGAATAACATCTTTAACATAAGGATAATATAGGGCAAAATAAAGAAGTCAAAGATCCATTATCTTCTAAAATTCCTACAAGCTAGCTGGTTTACTGAGATTTATGGTTCATGCACTTTGGTCAATGGTGAAAAAAGTAAGGTTCTATATTTAGGCAAGAAAAAACAAATGTATATGCATAGTATAGGTGGTACCTGGCTCAATAGTAGTAATTGTGACAGGGATCCTGGCGTCCTGATGGATAATCACTTAAATATGAGCCAGCAGTGTGTTGCAGCTGCCAAAAAGCCAACATAAGGCTTCATTAACAGAGGAATAAAATCAAGATCATGTGAAGTATTAATACCACTAATAATGCCTTGGTAAGATCATGCTTGGAATACTGTATGCAGTTTTGGTCGCCACATTTTAAAAAAGATGTTGAGATTCTAGAAAGAATACAGAAAAGAGCAACAAAGATGATTAGGGAACTGGAGGCTAAAACATATAAAAAAATTTTTATTTCATAAAGTTTTTTATTTTTTATTTTCATAACATATAATCGTATGTATACTATTACATATCCAACATCGTATTGTATTATTAAATGTGTATATCAATTCGTCTTACCATCAATTCCCCAAAAGAAAAAGAAAAAAAACCCCAGTTATTGGTTCTTCTGCTTTCCATACACTATATTTATGCGTTCACTATCTTCTCCCTCTCTCATCCCCCTCCCTACCTCCTTTCTTCTCTCTGTCCTCCTTCCCTTCTCTACTTCCCCTTCCTCTCTCCTACTCCTTTCTCCCCTTTCCACTCCTCATTTCTCTCCTCCTCTTCCCCCCTCCTACCCTCTCTCCTATCCCTCTCTTCTTTCCTTTCCTCTCTCCTTTTCTTCCCACTCTTCATCTTGCTTGCTTGGTTTATTTCAGCTTCTGAGCAAGCTCCACTTTATGATGATGGTATTTATAATTCCTTTTCAATATACATATTTAATTGTAAACATATAAAGTAAAAATAGAACAAAGAAGTATACATATATAGTCATTATACTTTTAAGCCCCCCCCCCAGCCTAATTTTGGTCGATATATAGATCTGGTTACAGTTCCCAGCTATTCTCATCATTATCTTTATATAATTATACATCCTTACATGCCCACAGTTTGTGATTCTGCCTTTAAGTCTCAATAGTTTCCCGTTATAAGTGTATTTCATGTTTCCTCTCCAAATGTTTCCATGTCTTGGGTTAGGTTACCTTTAGTTGTCTGTGAATGACAAACCTCGCTGTTCAATATTCATTTCAATTCCCTTAATCTATTGTATACTATAGCAAATGGTAAACATCTCACTTTATTTCATCATCTTAAAAGTTCTATGTGTATCCATGTTTCATATATTTTAACCCATGCTTAGTTGTCCTTCTGTTGTTGTTTCTAGTCTATTTGCCACTCAGTCTAATTATCATGTATAAAAATGAATAGCAAACCTCTGCTTTACAACCGCCCCATATCAGTTTCATATTTATCCACATTCCATATATTTTGGCCTTTATTTAGTTGTCTAGCCAGTTAGCAACTCCATTTTATTGTCATGTTTTTCAGAACCTCCCCAAATCAATATCAATATCATTTTTATCCATATTCCATATATTTCAACCTTTGCTTAATCATCTTTCCATTATTACATTCAATCAATTAGCAACTCCATTTTGTTGTCATATTAAGAAATAAAACCCTTATCTTAGTTTTATATTCTCCCAGATACAAATTCCTGGTTATCTGATTTTTTCCTAGTAAGTCTTTTGTCCCACTTCTCTGTTCCTGCTTTCTCCCTTCTCTTTGCTTTGGCAAATCCACTCTCCCCAACTTTTCCTAGGCCACAACCAAAAGATGTTTTTTATTTCTCTTTGTTGGAGCAATGCCTCCCCCTTCAATTTCCCTTATACCACTATCAGCCTCAACCTCTTTTGTTTCCCTCCGTTTCTACCCCTTCATTATCTTGCCCCCTCTTGCCCCCCCTTCTTCTTTGAATTCCTCTTTAGATATCTGCTTCTCTGGGTTCAGAATTCTATTTAGGCTTGATTTTAGTGATTTTAGTGATTTATGCATATTTCTTATAATTTCATGCAATTCTTCATATTCCCAGCTTTCCATGATGTCCAGTTCCAAAGTTAGAATTAGTTATACAGTTCAAAGTTCTGGTCCATCTTCAGTTTGTTCACATCCACTGCTACAGGGGAGAACGGTGGGAGCCATCCTGGTTTTTTGTTCTTCCTTTATATGCAGTTCCAAGATTGCAGTTAGTTATACAAAGTCTTATTTTGAGATTCTGATCCACCTTTTAGCTACTGTGGGACCGGAAGTGAAGCCGGGGCCAGGAGGAAGGAGGAAAGAAAAAAGAGAGAAGAAAGAAAAACCTTAACATTTGTCCAGTTCTTATCTCTGTAATAATTCTTCCCCCTGTTACCTTCTGTCTCCAATCAGCTACAGCTGCTTAAAACATATCAATTAGAAGAAACGTATAAAGAGCTAGGTTCCGGTAGTGTCTCTTTTGCCTGCTGCTCTTGCAGCTTCTGATTTATGGTAGTTGATTAGTTGAAACTTCTCACACAGTCAAGGTTGGATTATCCATTATCAGAGAAAAAGAGATCAAAATATTTGGTTTCTATTTGATATCCGAGACCAAATTAGAGTTTATATTGTGTGGATTCAAAAGAAGACATGCTTTTTTTCTTGATTATTGTAGCTGGAAGGAATTCAAACAAAGTAAGAATATTGGTTCCTGTTTAAGATCCAAAACCAAATTTAACATTTATAATTATATGGGTTTGCAGCTGCTCTGCTTTATGTTCTTCTGTTCGAAAGCGCAGACAAAGAACTTCCGGGGGGGGGGGGGCGGGCTGGGGTTACAACCCTCCACCTTCCTTTCTTGCTTTTCTTTTAAGAAAAAAAAGTCCTGATCTGACCACCAGTATTATTTATGTTCTCCAAATTCCTTTGCCTTTTCCAGTTTTAATTTATACTTGTGGGTTAGATAAATTCTCTTACCAGGTCTTTTGTCTCTCCCGGTCTCTGCCTGTTCCAAACTTATTTTGACAAAAAGTCCAGCATCTTGTCAGCCATGAAGGCTACTGCCCCAACTCTGATTCATAGGCAAATCTCTAACCCACAAGAGATCAGTTGCTTCTCTCAGGGTCTGATGAGACGCTGCCCTTCTTCGCCTTCACCTTCAGTGGGGGTTCTGATTCAAAGGAATCTTTGGAGATGATTTGTCAGACAGGGTTTATGTGAGACTCTTAAGAGCCCACATCTCCCACGTCTGTCCAGCTGGAGCACTTCCTGTCGAATCATATATAAAGAATTGCTGCTGGAATTGGGCATGTCTAGTTTATGAAAAGAAGGACTAGGGGTGACATGATAGCAGTGTTCCAATTTCTAAGGGGTTGTCACAAAGAGAGAGTCAATCTATTCTCCAAATCATCTGAAAATAAGACAAGAAGCAATGGATAGAAACTAATCAAGGAGAGAACCAATGTAGAACTAAGGAGAAATTTCCTGATCATTAGAACAATTCATCAATGGAACAACTTACCTCCGGAAGTTGTATATGCTTCAACACTGGAAGTTTTAAAGAAGAGATTGGACAACACCTGAAATGGTATAAGGTTCCTGCCTGAACAGAGGTTTGGACTAGAGGACCTCCAAGGTCCCTTCAAACTCTGCTAATCTGTTAAGAGGAGAAAATGGCAGCAGAGCCTCTGGTTCCTATGCAGAAGATTGCCAGTCCTTTTCTAAGTCAATTCACACAGACCACCAGACATATGGTAAGCCCTCAGGTTCCTCACTACCATGATTGATTTTCATTAATCTGGCTGATTCCAGTGTTGGTAGAATCCTGAGAGGAGCACTTATATTTCCCGTGCCTCCTTATAAAATTGGCCCTGGTCACAAATGTCTAGGAAAGGGAGATCAAAAAAGTCAAGATGTCAGTCATGACTGAACAAAGTCCCACTATTTTGGTACATTATCAATATACTTGCATGTAAGGGGGCAGAACTTTGTTCATGCAATTGCCATCTTGACTTTTTTGATACCCTCCCCACCGCTGCCATTGATAAATATAAATATTTAAGTTCAAACTATAAGACTACAAATTAGTTACTATGCTGTTACATTATACTACATTGTTTTGTAAATATACCTTAATGGTTATATGTTTACAAGACATATTAAAGAAATTATATTGCAATTTATTCAGAATGTAACTTTATTTTTTAAATTGTTCAGCATTGGGCTCCTTGCATCTTAATTCATGTACTGAAGAAGGTTAATTCTTTTTCTGTTTCTGGATTGTACTTTCCTTAAATCATGTGCCTTTCAAATGTAGCTGAAATTGGTTATATTAGGAAAGAAAGGACAAGAAAGTTCATTCATTGCAAATTTTTATTGCAGATTGACTACTTTAGAAACACTGGTGTTTCTGACCTCTTTGTGATGCCTTGGCAATTCCATCTTATATATTGAGTGAGCAGATAAGATATCAGTGCCATTCCACTGATCAACCAACACTTCTGTATTGAACTGATATTACTGATAGTAATGCAATATGATAAGAAGGCAAAACTGCAAATCATGATAAGGTCATCTTATAGTAGTGAGGAAAAATGCCATTTCTACTTCTTTTTCCCCACATGCTATTACTTCACATAATTTGGATTAGTTCCATTTTATAAGGCCCAGCTTCTTACAAATGCATGTTTGTATGATCCCTCAAGGACCTGCTTTGGCTTCAGATTCAAATAGTTACTTGTCTTTGGTACAATTCATTCAACAGAAACAACTCAGATAATAGGAAAGGAGAAATTGTATTATATGCAAAGGTAATGTACGCATACATTGAGATCCAGTAGTTTTGAAGGTCAGTAACAAATATTTAGATAAGAACACAAAGGAAGTGAAGTTAAAAAATATTAATACAACAACATTTGAGGTTGAAAATCTGAATGCTCTCTTGGACCATATTACAATATTTTAACATAGGAAAGACATAAAAATAATGGGAGGTGTCATTAACCTGCACATTGGTTTGAAAGCTAAGATTGTAATAAGAATTCCTCAGAGTTCAATTTTAATTTCCCTGAAAATTAGGAACTCTAGCATTATATTATCAGTTTTTCCTAATGTTCCTGCTACTACTGTTTCCTCAACAAAGCCTTCCTTGTTGATTAATGTCAAGTTAAGACAGTCGACTTTCTCGTGTCTTCCTATCTCTGAGGGAAAAAGTTACCAGCAAGACAAGTCAGGAATTCAGTGGAAAGACTATGCTTGGCAGAATTGCTGTGCACATGTCTTGATAATTAAGGTCTTCTGTCACTATAACTCCATGCCTATTTGAAAGATCCACAATTTGTTTTTAGAAGGATTGGCCTCTTCTCCTTAACTGGGCATTAGTAAATTCCAACAGCAATATTACTATGTTTGCTCCTTTACTTATTTAAGCTAAGATGCCAAATTCATTCATCTCAATTTTTGAGCAAACCCCCGATATTTTAACATAAAGTGCAACTCCTTTCTTTCTACTTCTGCTATTCCTTTTAAACAAATTGCCTTCAATTGCTATAATACCACCATGGAAATCATTTCACCAGTTCTCCATTGTACCTGTTAGATCTGTTTCTCATGTATTACTCCGCAACATTACTTTTGAACATGTATAAGAAAATAACATTTCACTGTGGTTTCCATTCAACTGACATATTCTCTCCTCACCTGCTAGACAATTTAAATATGAATAAACTCTCTATGTCCATAGTAGGTGGTAGCAGCACTTTTCTGATCATAGCTGATTTCAAAAAGGCAAAGAAAAGACCAAGAAAAGTCAAAGAAACAAAAAAATAAAATAAAGCAATCATTCTGGAAGGAGGCAATAACAAATCAATTTTCTGTTGCTGCCAAGAAAACTGTGGATATGTCCATGTAATCACCAGGGGCTGAACTTGAGTTGTTAAAATAGTTGAAGTTTTAAATTATTAAAGTAACATTACTGTGCTTTATTATTGCAAGAGAGTTGATGGGATGTTTAGGTGGAAGAATACCACACACAACAGAATTGTCATTGTTACTGTGCATGAATAGCTAACTGAGGCTCAGTTTTTAACAATAGTTCTGCCTCTTCTATCACAGAGCAGAGCCAATAATTATTTTGGGAGCATATTATGTACAATTAAACTGAAATGTTCAAGAAATGCACTAAGAGTAAATTTGACATGACATGAAGTGCAACATAAAGTTGTTTAATGAAACATAATTGCACCAATTACATTTAAAATATTTATTTACTTGCCAAGAAAGAAACAAGATTTTTTAAATGCCTGATTATCTAAACTGACACTCCAACTATTCTATTTGATCTTACTGGAAAAAGAATCACAATAAGTTAACATAGTAGAAGTTAAAAAAGAAGCTACAGGTTTTTAATTTAACTTCTAGCTAAACGAAATATGACATTTCTTGGGCTTTGCTATTCATATGTACAGCACCCATTTTTAAATGCCACATTTTAAGCATTGTGAGTTATGCCAAGCTATTTATTCAAGATTTACCTTGGATACCGGTAGTAAAGTGCACTTGAAATTCTGAAGCAAATATTTCTTGATTCTTTAAATTCAAATAATGAATTCATTGAAAAGTAACCAACAATACAGAACACTGAGAGATTGTAAGAGGAAATAATTGCAAATGTGCTCTGTTGACACAATCATTGAAGACTTTTTCCCATAATTTCTTATTTGTATTATTTAAGATAGGCCTACTCAAATTTCATTGAGCTTTGGATTGAAAAAGAGCAATGTCCAATTCACCTAAAGTGAAATTAACTGAATAAGAAATATACTGAATAATAAAACCAGTTGCATGAAACAAAAACATTATCTTGAAAGCTGAAAAGAGAATAGTGGTTCTTCATTCTCCATAGCAAAATGTTCGATTTTAATACTATTAAAATTATAATATGCAATCCTAATATACATTTCTGCATCCAGAAGAGCAATTCCAGTTCATAATACCAAATTTGGCAGTCTAATTTTTCATGTATGTAGCCAAAATGAATAAAACTTTTCCGATCTGATCATCCTCTCTCTGTAACACTACCATTGAGTAACTAGATAAATAATGGTCAGTCTATAACGGTCAAGACAAAGTCCACAGGGATATAATACAGAGTGGAGATTCATACCCTCACCACCGTCCAGACCTTCCGCATAGCCCTTAAGACCTGGCTAGCCCGCCAGGCCTGGGGATAAAGAAAACCTGTCCCCACCCGAATGATGTATGAATGTTGCTTACTATTTTATCTTTATGTACTATTTTGTGTCTATTGTTTGTACCCCCCCTTCCCCATTTTATGTAAGCCGCCCTGAGTCCCCTCAGGGAAAAGGGCGGCCTATAAATGTTAATAAACATAAGAAACAAACAAACATAAGATTATATGCATTAGTTTAAAAGCATATTATAAATTAGTCCCTAAAGTCTTTAGTTGGAATTCAGTAAATGGAACAAATATTCTGAGGTAAATAAATTATTTACTTGAGGGGAAAAAACCCATGTTTATAAATGACATTTTGCATTACTTAAAATATTCTTTTTTATTTTAGGAATTTCTATTAATATTAGTAGAAATTTTAGAAAATGTAAAATTTCATGCATAATTTTGAAAAAAAGCTAGATTTTCTTCCTTGAAGACAGGTTGAAATGTTGTTTGGTACAATATTGAGGTTTAGCTGTCACAGACAAATCCACAGAAAAGTGGCAGAATTTTTCCTCTGATGTAATAAAATTCATTTTTAATAGTTTTATTATTCTGCTTTTGGTCTAAAATAATAGCAAATGAGTATTTCACATTCAGAAGAACCTGTTGTTTTTATTTATTTACTGAAGGGATAACTAAAATTGTAAGATACCACAGTAATTATATATAGTTCTTTATAAAATGTAATTATTTATAGTCCAGTTTTACAAAATGCTAAAGATGTGTCTTTGACATAATTATATGCTATAAATTCTTTTCCTTTGCATTATAGCTTGATTCCATCTACACCATAATTTTCCCTCTCATGTAAATAGTTTCTTTTTGCTACTTTCTTCTTTCATGCACAGTGTGAAGCTGGAGTTACACACTATTAACTTCTTTGAAAACACCCTTCAGTTATACAGTAAATTCTGCATAGTGTCTCTTCAAGCTGTAGCAAAAGTATGCCAGTCTTGAGTTTCAGTTTGACTCCTGCAGCCCAACCACTATGAAATATTGTACATTCTGAATTATAGTCCAAACATTTGCAACACACTTATCTCCCAAAGCACTTGATATTTCTAGTGTTCTCTCAGCAAAATGAACTTGCTCTTTGAATTTCTCACTGCTGAGGAACAGTCTTCTAGTCACGCTAGAAAAATAGTCCAGTGTGATTTCAAACATATATCCAGACTTAGAGCTTGATCCTGAATTCTTTGTGTCATACATCATTCCCTCCTATTCCATGTACCATATAAGAATTATGCTGTTGTTTTCATTGAAGTGGAACATATCATTTTGAAATCTTCCTAAGAATCACAATTTCCTATAAGCATTGAATGGGAACATATTTTAGCATCATAATAGAGAAAATTATATTTCCTATAAGAAATACCATGTGAGCCACAAATAGGCATGGATTAATCTCATAAAAATGTGTGTACTGCTTGTTGTCATCCAACTACTTTGTGCAAGAGACAATACTATTGGAGTCTGTTCGTTTTTAAATGCCATTTTTAAACAAAGATTTGTTCAATAATGGACATTAAAATCGAACAATTTACAGGGAGTCCTTGAATTAGGACTGTAATTAGGGCTGGATTTCCCATTATAAGTAACAATGGTCATAAATAAAGGCAGTGCTTTTCCGCAGGAGATGATACCATCATTATTTCTTCTCATAATTCAACAAGATGATTCTTCTATCATTTTTAACATGTTTATGCCCTTTTATACTTAAATGTTGACAAAGTTTTTGTATTGTCTTAATTAGGCCATAAGACTAATGAGCTGACTCTTTTATAAATTTTGACAGAATAATGTCACTTAACATAATATATTTAACCTATCCCTGCATATATACAAGTATGAAAATTGGAATAAAAGAATCTAAATCGAGTAGCTCAGTTGGTTCAAAAATCAGTTAGTAGAATCTGGAATAGAAGTACAGCTACTAAATTCTTTAATACACCAATATTCACAGGATATGTACTGTTGGCCTGGCCAATTTGACTTTAGAAAGGATTTGTATGACAGTTGATTGTATTAAAAAAAGGACAGTTTACTATTTGGATCTTTTCTTTAATGCTATCTGCCCATACTGTGTAAGACCCAAAGTGGCTACAAATTGAAGTTCTCATGCTCTGCTCATACACTTCTGTTGTTTTTCCACAAGAGAATTGTGTTTGTCACACTAGATCAGAACAGTAGTCTGTCAAGCTGATTTCTTGCCTGTAGCATTGGCCAACACCTGATGCTGTGGAAAAAAAAACCCAACCTCTATCATAGGCAGACAATTGTGCAATGCTACATATGGGGAATACCTTCTCTAACTTTGCAGCACATTGTTGATGTCCCTAGGCAAGAGGTTTGATCTCTTGTTGTAGCATGAAGAAATACAAATGTTATTAGGACATGGGCTCTAATTTAAAGCTTAAAAGCTGGATAGAAGCGTCTTTTGATCTTTTGAATTGTTCAGATGCAGGTTCAGATGTAGAATAATCCATTTTGGTCAAGCTGAAGTTATTGATTCTTAACTTCTCTAGACCTTAGAACACTAACAACTAGTGTTGGTTTAATCTGTTTGCATCTACTATAAAGTAAATTATATGCACAAAGCCATACATCCAATTGTTCATTTTCTTTGTTTTATATTTTCATTATATTTAATATTATAAAGAGAACGGTAAATAGAAACACTTCTCTTCTTCAGATTCTGATTTTTGTTACTGATGTTTAAAAATAATGATTTTCTATATAGCCGTGATGGATGGATTAGTATGTTTATTTTTTTACGTCTGTTTGAATTAAATAATTTTTAAATAAGTAAAATCCATGCTTATTTTTATATCACAGTTGCTTTTAGATACTCAGGAGAGAAACATCAGCCTATTAGCTAATTGCAGACTACGTTTTTGTCAACGATTTAAAGAACATTTAAAGAAAATGCGAAATATCTTTTAGTTAGTGCAAGTTACAGAATACATGCCCGCTGGCCATTCTTTACTATCAAAGATTATATTGAGCATACACAAGTCTGGATCTGAGAAGTTCTCTTTTTTAAAATACTCCATACTGAGACTTCTCAAAGCAAATTTGTGACCAAAATACCTTCTAATCCAATTAACAGCAGTCTGGATTACTTCATCAAGCATTTATCCCAACTTGGTCTTGTAATGTCTTCTCTCTCATTATTATGCCTAAATGACTTGTTAACCATTACTGGGTTAGTTAGAATTATAGCAACCTCCATGATTTTATCCTTTGTTTTCCCTCACCATGACATTTGCAAATATGCATTGTAGTTTACTCCATGCACCTTTATTAAATACTACTGGTTAGATGCTAGTGTCTTTTTTTTGAAAGAGAACACGCACACATATGCACACATATACACACAAATACACACATACACACTATAAATATGATAAATAAGTAAATATTCTCTCAGTTCATTGATTCATACATTATTGGAAGAATGGGGAGATTTTTGAAGGGGAGGGTAATGTAGGAGAAGGACTGGCAGAGACAGAGGAAGGTATTAAGAAAGACATTAGTTTAGAATTGTTAAGTAGCCACAGGTGAACTAAGTTCAACCCCCCTCTTGAATACCATTGACCCTTATCTAACTCTAACCAGGTGCTGATCATTAGTTGAGAAGATTCCTGTGTCTAGGCTTTTAGCAATAATGCTAATTTGAACCTCCATGTGTGGACCTTGTTTTTCATGCCTGACTATCCCTAGCCCAGCAAGGTTGAGTATAGGTTCATTTGGAAGTAATGACCATAGCAGTATGAAGATTGTAGGCTTTATTCCAGGGCAATATAAATAAATAACCTAAGACAGAAATTAAGGAATATTCAACGACATGAGAATACAATAAGACAAAGAAAGACAGACCATATGCCCCTTTGGCCAGTCAGGGAGCTCCATACAGGCGGTGTTTCAGAGCCAGCATCAGAGGTGGTATTCAGCAGGTTCTGACTAGTTCTGGAGAACTGGTAACGGAAATTTTGAGTAGTTGAGAGAACCAGTAAATACCACCTCTGACTGGCCCCGCCCCATCTATTCTCTGCCTCCCGATTCCCAACTGATTGGGAGACAATGGGGATTTTGCAGTAACCTTCCCCTGGAGTGGGGTGGGAATAGAGATTTTACAGTATCCTTCCCCTGCCATGCCCACCAAGCCACACCCACCAAGCCATGCCTACAGAACTGGTAGTAAAAAAAAATTGGAATCCCACTACTGGCCAACAAGTATGAAGCACCCTCATGGTTAGGTTTGCATGGAACAGATAGGAGTATCTAATTAGCTTCTACATAAGCTCTGAAATACTGTTATTGATAGCTGTTTTCAATAGTCTCATTTCACTACAATATGCCAAGATAAGTCTATTTTATCTAGGAATGTTTTGTCTAGTCCTGACAAGAATGTAACCATCAATGTTAAGGAGTATTTGTTTACATCTAATGACAATGAACCATGTCAAAGTTAGGTAATTTCTGTTTCCAAGTTTTTTGTGTTGATTTTGAAGTTATTGATTAAGAGAGAATCATCCTATTCTACCCAAGTATCCCACCAAGGACAAGGCAAAATAAATGTATCATTTAGTGACTAAAAATGCTTGTTTAATTCTGTCTTACATACTCAAGCATTATATAGAAATATAAAATTCTATGTACGATGCACCTAAGAGAAAGAAGTTCACAACATTATTCAATGTCTCTTCACCAATTTACTGATGAAACACTAGAACTATACTCAAATGATTTTATATGAACCTCCCATTAGTACTTTGTTATAGTTGTGACATGTTTAACTTAAACCTGCTACAACTTTTCAGACAAACATTATGGATTCTTTTTTTAAAAAAACAGAAGCAATCATTTATTTATAGAATATGCATAGCTGCCCATCTCAACTATAAATATTCTTTATGATTCTAGGCCAGCGAATGCTGGCTGGGGAATTCTGGGAGTTGAAGTCCAGACATCTTCAAGTTACCAAGGTTGAGAAACACTGCTCTAGGCACATCACAGTAAAAACATAAAAAGAGAATATTATAAACATTTTAATGTAACTAAAGATAGGAAGAAAGAAAAGAAAGAAGCAGGAAGGAAGGTGAAGAGAGAGAGAGACAGAGAAAGAGAGAAAAAGAAAGAAAGAAAGAAAGAAAGAAAGAGAAAGAAAGAAAGAAAGAAAAAGAGAAATCAATCAATCTCCAATCAAAATACTATGCAAGTCCGGCTCTATTAATAGGCTGGTTCCAATGTCCAAAGTTGAAGCCATGCTTTCTAGGCTTTCTGAATGGCTAACAATAGAGGGCTCTTCAGATCTCATGGGAGATGTTGTTCCATTGGACAGGTGCCATGGCAAATAAGGCATGTTTTCAGGGCCCGGCTAAGATGGCATGTTTCTTGGAAAAGACCTAGAGTATGCCTACAGTGTTAGAACCACAAGTGAGACAAATGGTATTTCAGTCAATCTGGTCCTGTACCAAATAGAGCTTTATAAGCAGTCATACCTTTAAATTGACTGTAGAAGCATACTGAGAGCTAATACAGTTTGTAAAGTAGCAGTGCTACTTAGGTGACTGAGATGAGCCAGAACAGCTTGCTCCACTGCATTCTGGGAAAGCTGCAGCTTTTGTATGTTCTTCAGGTTCAGCCCCATGTAGAGCACATTGCAACAATTTAAGCAGGAGGTGGCCATAAAATGTCTGTCCATGAAGAGAGCTTCCTTTTCCAGAAACAAGTGTGATTGGTCCACAAGGTAGTTGACCATAGCTGCTATCCCCTTCTTGAACAAGAGTAATAGGTTCAATGTATCCCCAAACTACACACCAACTCTGTCTAAGGGAAGACAATCCCATTCAGAGACAAAGATGGAAGATCTCCCAACCTTGGGTGGGGAATGTAGTCTGG
The DNA here is from genome assembly GCF_051295495.1 of Thamnophis sirtalis. NCBI lineage: Eukaryota > Metazoa > Chordata > Lepidosauria > Squamata > Natricidae > Thamnophis > Thamnophis sirtalis. The sequence continues at coordinate 41,001,844 of NW_028261386.1, read as the reverse complement.
TTAGGGTTGAGTTAAAACCTTTTCTATCTAGACTTTGGCAATCTCCAGATATGGTATGGTATGTGTGAATGACCTTGGGAGACAGGAAGAAGTTCTGCAACCAGGGCAATGATTGGTTAAGAGGTAGCTCAATCCACAGGTAGCATGGGAAGCATATCAGAAGTAATTCTTCATATTTTTCCAGGGACTAAAAAGAGAGGAGAACTTTCAGTCTTGCAACATTCTGCTTAATGTAATCATACATTAAAGATTGTGCTGATGCTCCTGGTTTTGCTTCATGTCTGAACTGCTTCAAAGACTAACAGGACAATTGGAAAGTATCTTGATAACATCACTTGGACATCCCAGCTCAGGAATGTACAATTATGTATCCTCAACATACTGATAATATTAAACCTATGCTGACATATGATCTCAACCAGTATCTTTATACAGATATGAAATTGGATTAGGGAGAGCATCAAGCACGAAGCACCTTACAGTGTAGGGGAGTAAAGCTCGATTTTCCCCTGCTACCTCCACTGCTGGAATTGGCCCCAAAGGACGGATAGAAACTATCATAAGTTAGTGCCCACCATTTCCAACGCTTTTTTTGAAAGTGTGCAGCTGCTACATGTTTATAAGGGGCTTGGATTATGACAGAGTACCCGGAATTTTGCAGAGTGTGTTCCTGCCTTAGAAAACTGGTGATTTGGGAGTTAAGATGCCAGATTTTTCTATTTGAAAATTTTCTTCCCCTTGTTTCACCTAGGTCTTTCTTTTTTTTTTCTTGGCCTCCTATCCAGTGTTTATAGTGTATCATTTTCTGAATTGATCACAATATTCTCGAGGGGAGGGCAAGTGCAAACGTAATATTGTATGGTATAGATGCCTAGTGAAATTGAAAAATAAATCCCCGTGGAATACATTTATGGTATGTTTCAGCTTTCATAATGTGGATAACATGAACAAAGAATCAGCCAGAATTGTTTGTAAAGAATTTCTGAGAATAGTTATGCTGCAAACATTGATAATCACTCACTTAAAAATGTTACAGTACTGCCTGTTGATGGATATGCTTTTTAAAGGAAAAAGAATGAAGTGTTTTGTGGTTTACTATAGATTAGTAGCAAAAGGGTCAAAGTAAATTATACTTGACTACAAACAAAGATTGGGTACAATGCTTCTGTCCTTGTGCATATTAAAATTCTCTAAGAAATCTGTTTAAGTTACAGAAAATGATATGGTTTGCCAGATTTATACAATATTTGAGGTTTCCTAGTGCTCTCCTGCTCTAGTGAATGACCAGGATGTCTAAGTATCTTGTGCTCTTAGCACTCCACAATGCCTGCCTTCTTAACCATTGGATCATTGGTCAACCTCCTTTGCTCAACCTCCCCTGGCTTTGAAGACAGGTGCCACCAAAAACTGATAGAAAATTATAAGCAGTTTTACAGAATAACACCCAGAGTTACTACAACAATGGACTTCAAGTGCCCCCTTGTGCTAGACTCTACGCTTCCAGAATCTTCAGAGTCCCCTCCATGTCTACAGATGAACTGCAGAACAATGAGTCTTCTTAGAACCCAAACTGCTACTATAAACAACAGTAACAAAACAATTTCTCTGTAGATGCTTGGATAATGGAAAGAAACAGTACTTCATCTGTGGTTTTTACCTCCTGCTTTCTATGAATCAAATATTGAATTTTTCCCTTACGAAAAGAAAAAACATATACTTTTCAGTATTTTAGTCATTTTTTCTTTTAGTAGAAAGTTGTAGATATTTCAGGACACTTAAACAAAATGAATTATAAATTTCTAACACATGGGTCTCTGCATCATTCAAGTGATGCCGGATCATCATCAATTTGTAGAACATGGTAATTCAGTCTATCATTTATGTCCATTTTCTTTGATTAAGTGATATCATTTGAGATAAACTAATACCCTTATTTTTCTATACACCTATGACAAACTTACATGGAGTTATGGTTACTTAAAACACCACATACTTTTAAAATTCCAATTTAAATTCAATTTTCTTTTATTTAAAACTGTGGTCCTATATATAAAGAAGGACATGTGTTGTATATTTATTTCATAGGGGTAGTCAAACATCCTATTATACTGGACTAACAAAGTGTAGAATGTGATAAAACCATAGATTACTGAAGCAAGTAAATCGTTAACTATCACTGTGCTGTAACAGAAAGAACCAGAAAATGAAGAGAACTTGAAGAGGTGGAAATTTATAATTTGATAGGGTAAAAAAATGGAAAAGAAGATAAACACTATTAGAGAAAAGAAGACAGAAGACATATGGATTCATCTTTTGTTAATGTTTAATATAAGCATGGTGTTTTGTGGATGGTTTTTTTTTAAAAAAAGATACAACTTATATTTTATATCAGGGGTGTCAAACTCGATTTCACTGAGGGCTGCCTCAGGGTTGTATTTGACCTTGGGAGGCCTGGGTGGGTACGGCTGCAGTGGGCATGGCTAGTGTGGGCATGGTCGGCTCACCATCACTAATGTTGGTGGCAACTGTGGTGGCCCAAGTGGGGCTGGGGGGATCCATTGTCTCCAGTGGAGGAAGGCGAGATCAGGGAGAGCGCCAAACCCTTGTCCTCCAGAGGAGCCTCGCTGTCCCTCTCAGGCCATGTGGAGGACCCCCAGATGGTGGCACTGGCTGTCCAGAGCCCTAGGCATGGGAGGGCAAGCACCCAGCCCAGGCCTCAAGCTCCTAGGGCACTAGGACCTCACAACCCAGCCCAAACCCACTTCATTGAGGGGGTGCCTGGCTGCGCTTACCTCATCCTGGGGCTGCTGCTGCTGCTGTGCTCACTTTCCTTGGCTAGGTTGCTCATGGTGTGTGTGGGAGGGCAAAGTGTGTGGGTCAGAGGAAGGCCTACGCCCTCTCCATGCAAGGAGACACAGCTTTGTAACCAAAGCATCCTCAATGATAGGATGGGAGACCACCATGAGAGGTGAGGAGGAGGGGGACAAGGGGATGGCAAAAGTGCAGCAGGGCTGCTGGTGACCAAGTTCTAAGGCAGGATCTTCCTTCTATCCTTCCTTCCTCCTTCCTTCCCTTTCTTATTTTTTCTTTCATCTTTATTCTCTTTTCTTCTTCCATCCCCTCTTTCTTTTATCTTCCTTGGTGTCTTTCCATCTTCCCTTCTTTTTCTTTGTCTTTCCTCTTTCCCTTTCTCCTTTCCTGTGCCTTCTTCGATGTGCAAATGCAAAGGTGAAACATTCCTCCTTTTGTTTTGTTTTGCTTTTAGTTTGTTTTGCTAGCCCTCTGCCAGCGAAAATGGAACCAGGAGGGGGGGTTGCATGCCCCTCCCAACCTCTGTTTTGCTGGCAGACACACTATGGGCCAGTCCTTTACTGTTTCCAGGGCAGCCCCATGGGCCGGATCTAAGCAACCCATGGGTTGGATCCAGCCCACGGGCTTGAGTTTGACACCCGTGTCTTATATGATCTGGTGATTCAATATTGTATTTAAAAATTAAAAAATTGCATTTATCATCAGCTGACTCTTGTTCTTCTCACCAATCGTTTTTGAAGGTATAATCAATTTCATTCACACATAACCCTTTGAGTCTTCCCCCTTTTTTTTTCATCTATTTACTCTTCTTTCATGTATTTATTTTGAAATTCAGTTCTCATTTGTTCTCTATTTAACAAATCCTCCCAATGTACTTCTTTTGTTTTAGTCACTCAGTTTTGTATTCAGTCCACAGACAATCAACTCCATCTTGATACTAATATTCTCGTTTAATCATTTTTGAAGTAATCTACTCCCTCTGCTTCAACTTACCTTTTTGACATATCTAACTCACACTTCCACATAATAAAGTGGACAGAAGCATGCTCTTATACATAACCCTTTTCCATTCTTTTGACAAACATGTTTCACAAAACACCACATACTTCCACCATTTGCACATCTTGACACTTCTCCATTTACTTCTAATCTTTATAAAACATTGTACCAAAGAACATCAATTTTTCATTTTGCTCTTTCTTTACCATTTATTTATAATTTGCAATCATCCACTCAATTTTCTTTGGTACCTTGATGTTTGATGTAGTTTCTTTTCAGATCCATACTCTGTGTTGTATTGTATAGATATAACATTCACTGCCACTCATTGTGGTACTCAGTTAACAACATAGCATTTTGAGTTACATGTATATTGATCTTCCACCTCTCACTTCATCAGAAGCATTCCTTAAATGTGGAATAGTTGAATTATGTTCATATGTGTTGAATTGTGTTCATGCATACAATATGTCTTCATTAATATTAATGTATATTAATATATTTATATTAATGTATATCTTTCAGTCATTCTTCTTCCACTCTAGACTCTTTCACATCTTTTTTTCCATGTGTTCCATCTTTTTAAAAAATATCTTGTCTTATCACTATCAAATTATGAACAATGAATTTAGAATTCACCCTTGTATCCTTCACTAATTCTCACAATTTTTTATCATAAACAATCACATCATTCATTTTCTCTATTTGTATGCAGAAATAGACTTAAACCTTGTACTTGAAAATGAGCAGATCTTTTCTAAGCTGATACTGACCAGTCCTCTTTCTCAATTTTTGGGGGAGATCATTGAATGGTTGAGTTAATTTTTCTGTACTCTCTTGTGTTATTACTCTGTTTATGTCCCCAAACAATCATTTTTTTCCTGTATTGTGTTCATTCAGAACATTCATTTCTGGCTCTTCCATTAACATCATTCAGTGGACTGTGGATTCCTACATTCCTGCACACCTATAACGGCCTAGATAATTTAGTTCTTACATTCTTAAATACCAATTAGTTTTCCATTGCAACAAAAGGTGCTGATTATCATATATAAAGTTCTTCATAGTATAAGGCCTATCTTTTTTGAGGGATCAGCTGTCTCTAATAGTTTCTGCCTATTCCATCCATGCTCCAAGTCCCACCATTCAGACAGTGTCAGCTAATGAGACTCATCTTTATTGCAGCACCTGCCCTCTGGAGCAGGCTTACCAAAATATTCAAATGACCTTTACCTATACTGACCACATTGTCTTGAGAAAAATAAAGGACTAACCTGAAAAAGGGGAAAATCTGAAAAAGGTCCATAAGGATAAAAAAAAATTAATTATTTATATTTATAACTTTGCTTTACAAAGAAAAATTCAAGCGCTGAATCAAGAAAACTTTTGCAAAAATGGGTATTCTAATAAAATATCTAAAATCAAATAGTATGTGTAAATTTATTTTAGATGTTAATTTCCATATTTTTCACTTGAATATGAAAGATTGTCCATTAAGTAGTACCATTTGTATGGCAAAAGGCCAAAATAAAGGACAAAAGTGATTTTTTTAAAAAAAATATTATCTAAAGGACAGCTTTCCAAAACAAAGGAGATATGGGCACTTTACCCTCACCCTGCCTATGTTCAAATGGTCCTTAGGTTTAGATTTTCCAAAGGCTTTGGGCTTAGGTGGGGGCAATTTACATTTATGTTGGTTTTATGTTTCATTGCTGTGCCTGAATAACATCTTGCTTTCTTTACGGTTTTTTTCTATTTTAGTATTCTTCTCAAAGCTGGACATCCTTATAAATTTGATATATAATTAAATTCAATTTGTAATCTATTTATAACAGCAGAGTTGGAAGGGACCTTGGAGGTCTTCTAGTCCAACCCCTTGCCTAGACAGGAAACCCTATACAATTTCAGACAAATGGCTATCCAACATCTTCTTAAAGACTTCCAGGGTTGGGGCATTTACAACTTCTGGAAGCAAGCTGTTCCACTGATTAATTGTTCTAACTGTCAGGAAATTTCTCCTCTGCACTCTGCACTCTTTCTAGTGTCTCCACATCTTTTATAGGTATCTATTGCTTTAATGTTGATTTTTGATATATTTTAATATATATGCTATTGTTGTTTTAATAAAGCTATTAGAACAAGCACAGAGAAATTTGATCTTCATAGATAGGCTGACAGAATACACTGTAAGGAAAGCATATAACTCATTTATCAAATAGAAAGCTGTCCAGGATTTAACAAAAAGGAATTCTATAAAAACTGGGATCAATAGGATGTAAACTATTTCTTCAAAAACATGAAAAGCAAAAGCTTGAAATTCTAAACATCAGACAAAAAGCTCCAGCATTTCAGTCCTGGTTGCTTTTAACAAATAAGGTGTGGGAAGTATACCAAGAAGAATGTGCTAGCTTATTCTTGTAAAATTTAGCATTGTACATGTATTATCAGCAATATTCACAGTTGGTTCATAGCATTCTTGTCTGTCAATAAACATGTCTTTGTACAGGATGATAATTGCTCTGCCTGCATTTCCTTTGGCACCCACCAATCATTGCTAAACCATTAGTAAATAACTTTTTTTTGTATGTGTGTCAGCTGTTCCAAAAATATTGGTTGAATTTGGCAGGCCAGTTTGCTTCACACTTTCAACATGCTTTTGCTTCCTGAAAAGTGCTTTTCCCATCACCCTTGGCTCCCTTTGTTGACAGTTTTGTATTTGAAAGAGGACATTTTACTTTTATTTGAACAATAAAACAGACATACCTGGATTAGAGAGATCCCAGTAACTGGGTTTCAGGCTTGTGCCAAATATATTAAATCATCATCATTGTTATCAATTCTCAGGACAGTTTTCTATTTTCTCTCCTGCTGTCCCCTTCTCTGGCATATGTAAAGCTGACTTTTTAAAGGGTTAGAGAATAATGGATCAGGTAAGGTCAGTTCTAGCAGTAGCTATTACAGCTATTATTTTCCCTTTTCATGGGAGGGTGCTCAACAAAATGAGATTGTCACACTCCTTTTGGGTTTGTGTGTGTGTGTGTGTGTGTGAGAGAGAGAGAGAGAGAGAGAGAAAGAGGGATACAGCGAGGGAGGGAAAGAGAGAGAGAAAAGACAGCGACAAACAGTTAAAAGCCTCTTCATGTAAGGATGTAATTTCATAAAGACACCAGCACTGGATTATCGCCTTCACTTTAAACTTCTGCCAGCTTGTACAAAGAGATAAAACAAAATAGCCCCAGTCCCAGGGGTGGAGAAGTGGTGGCCATATCTGCCTATGTCCACAAGCTTTCATTTTGATTAGTCACATGTGAGGAAAATTCACTTAGGCTGAGAGGTAAATTTAATACCAGTTATGCCCATGCTGTTTATATCACAACCATTTTCACATGATGCCACTTAATTCCCTAAGAAACAGGAAGGTAAATCGGCGGCTGGCTAGCTAAGGTGTCATAATGCATTAGGACCAGGGCTCACTGCAGGGGATAATGGTTCTGATTACTGTTGACTCATGTCTCCACCAACTGCCTCATGTAAAATAAGTGACATTTAAAAGACATCAAAACGTGCATGCACTGTACTAGACCTTCTACCTGAACGCCAGGTCCCTTTTCCACCCTAAGTGATACGAAATGATAATTCAACATGCCGTGGTAGATCTGCACTAAGCTTTTAACTTCCTGTCTTGTGTTTTTAGAGGAAAAATCTGTAAAAATGCTTCTGGGAACTTCTCCAACACGTTATCATTCATTTCTTTTTCTCTTTCTTCTGCTTTTCTATTTTGCCCTTGGATATCAGACTGTTCATCTTTTGAAAGGATTAAGACAGAATCAAGTTGGTTTGTGGCATACAACAAGAGGCAGCCTGGTCTCCGAAGGCCCGTTTATGTCTATTTTTATAAAGAGAATCAAATTCCAGTTTACAGTAGGCATATGCCTCAGTTGACATCTGTTTCAAAGCCTTGGATGCTTTGCTTGCATAACAGGCATCAATAAATGGCCTTGTTTTAAGTCTGTTCACTCAGTTGTATTTGGGTTGTTCAGCTGGGGATTTGACTTGCAGCTGATCCCCTACCGCTCATAACAGATAAAAAAAAGGAGGAGGGCAAACGCCTGAGAAGCTCAGGCTATTTATTAATGCAGATTTTAACATTCTCAATGAACTACTTTCACCAATTTCTTATTTGACCAGCCAGAAGATTAGGCAATGCTTCAAGGTAACAGAATTAATGTGCAGGGGAAAAAATGTTTTATTTATTTTTTAAAAAAATTGAACAGTTTCAATCACAGAAAAAAATGTGATTAGTCATTTAATAGAAGTGCACAGAAAATCATATATTGGATTAGAAGGGAAACAGTAGAATTCTGCCACATTTTCCAACATACGTAAGCCACATACTGTGATATGTATCTAGCTATATAAACCTAAACATTTATTTATGGAAACAGTTTCTCTGTTGTATTAAAAGTATTCATAGATTTCGACTGACTGGTATGTGAGAAAAATGTTCTTTAGCACTGCACATTTCCTTTGGTATTTTCTTTGATATATATTTCTATTTTAGAGGATTCTATTCTTTACAACTGTTTTTCATACTGGATTGGTTTCTTCTCACCCAACTCCAAGGAGGCATTATGTCCATCAATGATGTTACTTAAGTTTATGGCCTGATGGTGATAAAGTTATTTTTTATGGTTTGTCCTATTTGATTTAGAACAACAACAACAACAATAGACCATAGGCATTGACAAATTTGCCATCAGTCAACTGCAGAAGGTGGCTTTATTAGAACTGCTTCCGTCCCGCGATGATATCTGTAATACCATCAAACATCCAGATTTGCCTATCCCAAGTCCTCGGTAAATACTCGATAGGTAGACAAAAATGCCAAACCCAGACTTCACATCTGGCTGACTGTGTGAATATTAATAATATTAATAATATCAATAATAATAATAATAATAATAGCAACAATATTAATATTAATAATATCAATAATAATATTAACAACAACAACAACAACAACAAGCTCCTTACTGATATCATTGCAAACCAAATTTATGGATACTTGGAAAGAAATAATTTGCTTCCTGTAGAACAGAAAGGATGCTGCAAAGGACCAACTGCTAATTGACAAACTAATCCTAAAGAATTCAAAGAAAAGATGAATCAACCTGTTCATGGCTTGGATAGACTATAAGAAAGCATTTGATTCAGTTCCCTATAGCTAGATCAAGAAATGCCTGAAAATCTTTGGCATCAGCAGCAACATACAAAAATTCATGGAAACTTCAATGAACCACTGGAAAATGAAGCTTATAACTAATGAAGAAGTACTGGGTGAAGTTGAAATTAAACAGGGCATTTTCCAGGGTGATTCCCTTTCACCCCTACTTTTTATACTCTCAATGCTACCACTGACAATCATTTTGAAGGAGATGAGCTATGGATACGAACTTGCAAAGAAAGGATTGATAATTTCACACTTGGTGTACATGGATGATTTGAAGCTGTTTGGTAAAACAAAAGCTGAACTGAATTTATTAAATTGAAAGCACAAAAGAATTTAGCCAAGACATTGGTATGCAGTTTGGAATTGACAAATGTGCAACAATGGCAACCAAAGCAGGCAAGGTCATAGAAGATGATGGAATAGAACTTGAGAATGAAGAAATGATAAAAGCAGTAAAACCAGAAAAAGGCTACAAGTACTTGGGGATTTTAGTGGCCTCTGACTTAATGCATAATAAAGTCAAGGAATTAACTTCAGCCAAGTACATTTGACAAATTCGCAAGATATTAAAGTCCAAATTGAGTGGAGGAAACATCATAAAAGCCATAAATACCTGGGCTATACCTGTGATTCAATACTCTGCAGGAATAATTGACTGGACCCAGATGGAGTTGGACAATTTGGACAGAAAAACAAGGAAGCTTATGACAATGAATCATGCTTTGCACCCTAAAAGTGATGTTGACCAATTATATCTACCAAGAGCAGAGGGTGGTCGAGGACTCCTCAAGTAAAACAGACTGTGGAAGAAGAAAAACACAGCTTGAATAATTACATACAGAAAAGTGAAGAACCAATGATTAAGGAAGTAAATAAAGGAGGCCTTTTAAAGACAACTAAGTCAAAATCTGAATATAAGAAAAAAGTAATTGAGAAGCGAGCTGAAAATTGGAAAAACAAAGCCAATACTTGAAAAGTATTGAAGGCAAAGCTGACCAAAAGCTAACTTTGAACTGGTTAAGATCAGGAGCACTGAAAAAAGAAACATAAGGCTTTATTTTGGCAGCTCAAGAACAAGCCTTAGCCACAAACTGCATGAAGACAAAAATTCAACATGTTACCACCAACAGTAAATGTCGCCTCTGTAATGAGAAAGACGAGACAGCAACATTTCACAAACTGACTACCTACAACACCATGACCGGGTTGCTAAGATCATTCATTGGAAATTGTACCAAAAGTTTGGATTTGAGTACAGCAAAAGCCACTGGGAACATCAGGTTCAGAAGGTTTTAGAGAATGAGTGGGTCAAGATCTTGTGGGACTTCAGAATTCAGACTGACAGGCACTTGGCCCACAACACACCTGACATAACAATAGTTGAAAAGAAAAAATTATGGTTCATTGAAATTGTAATACCTGAAGATGCACGAATTGAAGATAAACAGAAAGAAAAAAAATCACAAAATACCGGGACTTGCAAATTGAAGTTGAGCGACTGTGGAAAAAGAAATTGTTTGTTGCCCTGATTGTAATTGGAGCCCTTGGAGCAATACCTAAAGGGCTACCTTGCTATTTGGAAATTTTAAATTTATCAGACTTGAACATTCTAATTCTAAAAAAAAAACCCCTACTTGAAACAGCTTATATCCTCTGACGTTACCATAACAGTTCCTAGGTCCTTGGTTAGGACTCGAGCTGTTGAGCTACCAACCAGCCACAAAGGCTGTGAATCTCACCAAAGATTAACCACAAATAACAACAACAACAACAATAACAACAACCTGGTGGGAACATAAGCCTGAAAAAGTCACCGAAAATCAGATGGTCAAGATCTTATGGGATTTTCATATACAAATGGACAAAATGCTGGCATATAATACACCAAACATCACACTGGTTGAGAAAAATAAGGTTACAATCATAGACATCGTAATACCAGGTGATAGCAGGGTCGATGAGAAGGAATATGAAAAAATCGCGAAATAACAGGACTTAAAAATCAAAATTCAACGATTATGGCACAAACCAGCAGTGGTAATTCCAGTGGTAATTGGCACACTGGGTGCTATTCCAAAAGCACTGGAATTACATTTAAAACAGTTAAAAATTGACAAAATCACCATCAGTCAAATGCAAAAAGCCGCACTACTTGGATCCGCACGCATATTACGAAAATACGTAATAGGCCCTAGGCCCCTGGGTGTGGTCCGACTAGTAATCAATGCCAAATCTGGCGAAACAACTGGCCGCTGTGATACAATTCTGTTGTTGTGATAATAATAATAATGCAGCCACCGAATTGCTTCTCCAACGACAGTGTAAAGTCCCTACTGAAATAAATGTTCTGTCTACTGACCTCATTATTCTATGCATTTCCTTTACCTATCAGTCATGTGAAGCATGGACAGGAAAATGCAGATTGCAATCGAATAAAGACACATATAACTTGAACTAGATATTAAAGAGGGTGATAAGTGATCTGAACATGCTGCTGCTTTCAGAGAAAAGACTATTGTTTTTTATAACGCATATGTGATTTTATTCCAGTACATAAAAGCCTTGATAATACATTAATTCCTGAAGGAAACTCTAGATTGGATTTGTCATCTTTGTGACTTAACTAATTCCTTGATATACATCTGGACTAGTAGGAAGCCACAAGAGGTTTAAAATACTCTTCTGGATGCAAACTTGGGATGAAATAAATTAGTTCATTTGATGTCTGACAATGTCTGTATTAGCAGACTCCTGTGCATCCTGAGGCCCCTTTTCATTTTGCTGCCTGCTTCCTCCAAATTGTTACATATGGTTCTCTAATAGTTTACTGAGTTTTTTTTTCAAGTGGATTTACTTATCAGCTTTTTCCAGTAGTAACAACAATAGTAGTAGGAAATGTATATCTCCCATTTACTCTTATCCAGTACTCCTACTTTCTTTTTCTCTTTAATTTTTATATATGGTAAAAATTTCATTGAAGAGAGGTTTTGGATGACAGGGCTGTAATTTTAAACCCAATAGAAGAGGTGTAAGCAATTTGAGCTTAGCTGAAGCATAATCTTAGGTTGTCAAGAAGAAACCCATTCTCTCTATGCTAATCAATCAGTGTATTAAGCAACCAATCATCTCTTCAGCTTAGCATATATCCTAAGGTTTGATATATCTATTAACTGCCCATCACGTAGCTGGTCTCTGGATGATGAGATTCTCCTATCTTGGCATTTTGGAGGCAGACAACTGAGCTATCACAGCCTCAGAGAAAAACCAAAGGGGAGATTTCATTCCTTTTCTAGAAAGCAGACAATCCTAGAATATAGAGCAGAGAAAAGAAAGTAAATTATCTTTTTTTCCAATATCACGAAGTGTGTGTGTGTGTGTGTGTGTGTGTAAATTGTATGTATTTTGTTGATATTTTTAATGAAATGAGAAATTTTATTGTTTGTTGTAATTGAATCTCCAGCAAAAAAAACCAACATTGTTAATTGCAAGAAATGCTGCAGAAACAAGTGACATGATTAATAAAAATAATGATATTTTCCCTGCTATTATAGGGGAATCAATGCACTGACCGTGGAGAATTTTATTGAAGCACCACAGAAAAATACATTTAATCTGAAAAATTGAATTTGGTTTTCAGAGTATTGCACTCATTTTACATATATAGGAACAAATGTATATCTCTACCCATCATACCATTCAAAATTTACAGCACAGAACTCTTTCCGTTAGCAGGTAATGCTGCATGTGACCTGGCATGACTAAAGCTGGCAATCTAGTATACTCTTTGTTTATTCTACTAAAAATCTTATGTGGAAGGCTTTTTTTAAATATAGAAGCAAATAATTCAAATCTCATTTAGAAAAATATATTCAAACCAGAATATGATCTTATCTGCTAATATTTAAGATATCAGAATATAGATTTATGATGTTATGTAAATCTATATTAAAGAAGGAATGCTGTAATTCTCTCTGTTTGCCATTAGAGTTCATAAAGTGCATTTTTAGGAGATTCTGAAATAATTCAAAAGCTTAATTCTCTAAAATGTATTATGCATAATCCCCAGGAAAAGAATTTGGAAGTTCAGGTCTCACATAGAGTCTTCTAGACTCTATGGTCTTTAACCATTTGGAGATTGGATCTATTAGTAGCATAACTGAAATTTATCCAGTCAGTTACTTGGTTTAGTTTATAAAACTTTTGACCTTTTATAAATTAATATTAATTCTAAAACATAATGTTGCTTTGTTATTTCCAATTTTTAAAATTAAAATCGTGATGCACAAACTATATCACGGCTGTCAAGCTCTCGTCATGTTGCTGTCACATGATGTATCATGGGGTTTTTCCCATTCGCAGAGCTGGGGTGGGTGTGGCCTCTGCATGACGCATCTGGCCTCTGGGCCGCCAATTTGACATCCCTGAACTATATGGTAGATTGACTTCTACAGCTGTAGTAGATTGAACAACTAAACAGTACAATTCTGACTTAAATCTCATTATACACAGTGAAAGTTTCTTCCAATTTAGATTGTGTAATATTGTAACCTGAATTGTGAAATAGTGTGCAAAGAGAATCGCCTAACCTTTTCCATTCTCATTCCTTTCACTTCAAAAGTGATCCGCCAAATCAGAAGCCTTCCATAATTTCATGCTTCTTCTTCTCCCCTCCCAATGTGTTAGTGCTAAAAACTGACTGGAAGGGAACAGTCATGTCTTTAAACAGAACTGCATATTTATGTTAAATATATCACTTGGCCTCACTTTGAATTTGAAATCCCCCTCCCCCAAATAATGAAGTAGTTAGCTAGAGGTTCACTGAGCATCAGAACTATTGAACAAGGGAAAAGTTTCTGCTCCATTCTGTGTTCCTAACAAAATTCTCCCTCTTAACAATAATGACAATATTACCTACCTATTGGAGAAGGAAGATTTTCTTTGGACAGTTTAGCCACTCTGCAGTATTTTGTTCTTCTGCCCAACTGTCCAGAGAATTTTGTTTTTCTAAAATAATAAGCAAAATAAAGCAGAAACATAAGATACATATATCTGCAGTATATGCTTTAGATTTCAATCTAACTATTCTGGATACAATAAATGGATTTATTCTGATCACTGGTTTAGACACTTTGGCAAGGCATTTATAATAAAAAACAAATTTGTGCTCTATAGAAACTAAAAGGGGTAAGAAATACATTTTTATGGAAGATACATGAAAAACAACTGTTCACATTTCTGCTTGGTTACTTTGGTAAACAAAGTGTGTTTAACAATGTGTGACTAGACTATTGTCTCATGTCCACCCCATTGGGTGGGAGTTTGTAAAAAGTGTTTCAGTGTAACAGTAAAAGGAATACAAGGGAAAAACAGTACTGAAATACAGATGCAGGTTTTGTCTCCCATAGTTTTTAGCTCCCATGTTAGTTGTGTTTTAAGCTCCAAAACAAGAAATAAGTTACAGAGTAAAGAAAAATCATATTTAGTTTGCAATTTGCAGAGATATCCTCTCCCAGAAGCAATCAAAGAAACCTCTCCTATTTATTTATTATTAAATTTATTTCCCACCCATCTCAGCATGGGGCTACTCTGGGGAGCTTATATATGAACATTACCCATCTTCTGCAGTCCTAATGATTTTCTCATTCAGCTATGAACTTAGATAGCTGTCTTTCAATGCATTCAATTCTATGGAATATTGTAAAGATAAATGATGCAAATCAAGCAAACAAATATCTCTTATAATCCAATTCCAAGGAAGCAGTCAGGACTTTTGGATATTGCCTCTGTTCAAGAATGGGCTGGATGAAGGATGACAATGATGAGAATAAATTGATGTTAAGTGCACATAAGATGGAGGTGATATTGATAAATAAGAAACTCGATTTGAGGATTTAAACCAATTTGGTATGAGGTTGCCCTCTGCTTGAAAGAGCAAGGTTGCAGCCTGGAAGCATTCTTTGATCTTCAGCTGCCAATAGATTTGAGGTGATGGCTGTGATAGAAAGCACCTTTGCACAATTATGCCTGATGTATCAACTGTAATACTGCCTGAGCTGTTCAGATTTGGCCATGGTTATCTACTCTTCAATTGCCTCGTACCTTAGCTATAGTAACATGCTGTACATTATGGCTATATCACCACATCTGGAAGTTGTACAGAGTGAAAGGCAGTAGCTTGAATACTAACTGGTGAATGGGACAAGGATCATATTACTTACAAGGCACAATTTCAATTATTGTAATGGATCTTTAAAGCAAGGATGTGCAAAATTCCATGTCTGCATAATAGGATAATCATTTCCAGAAAATGACAAACCACACCAGAATTCCAGATCAGCAAATTCAGAGAAAAAACCAATCAGGGATAGCAGAAGAAACTCACGTAGTTATCAAAAACAAAAGAGAGGAAAGTTCTGAAAAAAACCTATATAAGATAGAGATAGATAGATAGATAGATAGATAGATAGATAGATAGATAGATAGATAGATAGATAGATAGATAGATAGATAGATAGATAGATAGATAGATAGATAGATAAATGTAAAGAGAATTGTACCGAGGGGGACGGAAGGGCTGGGACTAGGAAATAAAGCAGTTATGTTCAGAATTAATGGAAGAGAAAAGAATCTGTATTTTAGATGTTCAGGTACATTTCTGCTGACAAGATCTTTTGCATCATGAAATATCTGTAGGATTCTCAGTCATCCAAGTCATAGGTGTCTCAAAAGTGCTTTTTCAAAAGGGATTTTTCACAACTGATGAAGTTTCTTGGATGAGAAACAAAATGTTTTGTTATTTTTCCTCAAGGAAAAAAACAGTCCAGTTGCCTTTTGAAAGAGCACTTTTAAGACATCACGAAATGTATTTTCTGTAGAGGTGTGGATCATGGATATGAGCAAGACTGAGGAAGAATTAAAATTCATCAAGTCCATCGACAATTATTCCTTTCTATTCATTGCATATACAATTGATGATACCAAAAACTGCTATATCCATAACACCATGAACTTTGAAACTTTTGGAAGGAAAGACAAGAGGTGTTGTCAATGATCATTGCAGTCCAGGCTTATGCCTCCTAAATGGCTGAGGCCTGAATTATCTAATATATGTATCTTTTTTCTTTATTTTTAATTATTTTAGTTGTACATGACTCTGGGGGCTCACCAAAATAGGAAGGAGAGCATCAATGTAGGATTCAGATAAATATTTTGAGAATGTATCTCTGATCTAAATTGAACAGAATAGAAAGCAGTCTTTGTATCATGTTAAAGAAAAATATAGTCAAATACAGTTAAAATATTACACGTCCCAGAATTATATTAATAACATTTTTATTATAAACATATTTGCTTAACTGAAAGCACCACAAGTATTTCTTGGAAATACTTTAAAAATATTTGTTTTTTTGTTCTGCATATGATGTAAATATATTGATGTAGACCATGATTGCATGTTTAAATGGAAAAAATTGTCACTGCAGCTATCGCTGGTTTAGGTATTGTGTTCTCCTTTAAATAAAATATTATAAGGGGAAAAAATCTCCAAATGATAGCTAATTTTAAATTCAGGTATATTACTGTTCTAGCTAGGCAGATTGCTACTTGATCATGCTAAGATGCTTCCTTATCCATTATTGGATCTGGGGGGAAAAAGAAGGATTAAGAATTATCTTCCTTCTCTGTTAATGTGCAAATCATCTAAAAGCTCAGCTTAGAAAGGTCTTAGAATGCTGTGCAACAGCAAAATAATAACCTCAGAATTTTAATAGAAGCATACAGTATCACAATTCTCCATGAAATGTATGGTTATAGATAATAGGAAAAAAATCAACATCTGTAAATTTTCATTTATAGTTTTTATTTTTTTCCTTTTGTACTAAAACATATTCAGGCAATTCTTTTCTTCTTACCAGCTCAAATTTTCAATGAAAATAATTGCAAATATATAGGGAATTATTACTCAGATAATTACAATAGTTAATTAGAATACAGTGTATAACTGATCACTAGTTACAAAATTGTTTTTCAGTCTGTCTCTACATTGGTATTTTGCTTCTATAACTTCTGGTACTTAGAAGAGAGGGCATAGAATATAAACTAACAGACAAGTTTTTAATGCCTTTATTTGCATTTTTAGATTTTTATTGGTGATTGTTACTGGAGTGTCTTTGATCATTTCTCATTACTTAGATACATACAATTGTCTTTTTAGAAACCTGTGAAAAGTTTTAAAGAGAAATTGCCAGCATATCCAAAACCCTATTATAATGCATTTTTCAAATATGTCAGACACATCTTAGTTAAAATTAAACCAAGGATTGGTTTTGAGCGAATAGCCCTATATGCTTACAGATGCTGTGGATGGTTGCATCTAAGCTGCTTATTATATTGATGGATTTTGCTGCTCTGCAGCAAATGAAAACAGGCAGCTGCTTCCTCCATCAAAGCAAAAGGCAGCTTCAGTTTTTATTAAACAAGTGTTCATTTCTTCTATTGCCAAAATTCTTCTACAAAACAAAAGAGCAGTTTTAGCACATTATTGCTTAACTAGACATGAACAACTGACAGCAAGTGATAAGCCCTTCTGCTTTTCACAACTGGTAATCATTTTTTGGAATAGATGTTTTAATATAGTTGAACATAAAATTTTGCAATTTACATCAACAATGGTACATAAATTTATAGATCCAGCTTTTTGCTGAAGAGTGAAGACTATAATCACGAAAAGCTTGTTCCAGCGTTGTTTAATTTTTAATGATTATTTGAAAACCGGGTAAAGAAAATGAAATAATTCATTCAGTTGACACACAAAAAGCAAAAACAACCTTACAAGTAGCTTCCGTGATTTGGCAGCCCTGCCATATATTCCAGATTTCAGAATATCTACATTTTTTTTTTACTTAGCACTGCATTTCTTTTGCAACTCCACAGGCCTCCCTAAATTAATGCTGCAAAGGAAATTTGCAGATTGAAAAACATCCTTTTTTCCTCTTCTGCATGAATAATAAAATATTAAAAGTCATATTGGCCAAACTGAAGATTAGTCCCTCTCCCTCCCCCCTCCTCTGTGTGTGTGTGTGTGTGTGTGTAATTTTAGTTTTACACTGAGAAATTGAAAGCAGGCTGTATAAATTATGACAAAAATGTGAAAATGTATTGTTCTGTATAATTCTCTACTTTGCTTTTTGAGGGATCCTTGGTGTCAGGGTTTCAAGTAACACCCCAACAAAAGAAGACTCTGAGGCCTGATGTTCCTCAAAGGTCCATTTTATTAGAGATATCATATTGGCACATCTGGGAAAACCCGAATCTGAAAGTTTCCAGGTTTTCCCCATCAAAGTGAAAGTCCAAGTCCCTGCCCAGCCCCCACATGTCCATCACATGGTCCAATCAGGCAGCGTCTCAACTGGAGATGCCTCCCAGGCATACCCTTCCAGATGCAGGGCAGAATGTCCTTGACACTCAGAGAAAGGAATGTTATTATGTCTATATATCTCCCCAGCTCCATATAATCCCCCTTCCCATTTTTCCACAGCATTAAATGTGGCAGGCCTGAAGGCCCAATGCAAAACATGGCTTCCAGGCCTGACACTTGGTGCTCTCTGAGCTTGATTAGGAATCCTAATTCCTAAGACCTCACCCACCCACACAGACAGGCAAGACACCAGAATATAAACTGATAGCAAACAGTACTCCTTACTAGCACTGATGATGTTACCTAGTTGGGGTAATGAAACTTCTGCAAGAAAACAAGCCAGTTTACAGAGCATCAAAGACTCCTAATTTCAACCCTGAGCTACAAATATTCTACTTTATTGGTACTTTGCTTTTTATTATTATATTTACAAGTATTCTTATAGGAAAGTGGCAATTCTCTCCTTGATGTTATTATAAATTTCTTTTCCACTCTGGTTGGGAAACAAAAAAAGAAAACCATGTGTAATGTCAAACTAGTACATTGATTAGACACTCCCTGAATCTGCATTCCAAAGCTAATTTGAGTATAAATTATCAATTTTATTGCATAGAATTAAGAAGCCATACCTAGAAGTTCTCAATCTACAACTCCCACAATTTCTGCCTTTAATATATGCTAGTCCTAAGGTTTGAATCTTCAATCTTCTCTTCCTTCAGCTGGAGTGGTTGTCTATTTGTTCTCAGTCTTCAAAATTGCTGACAGACATAGAAATATTTGTGAATGTGTGACCATTTAGTGGTTTGGTTTATAGAAGAAATGGGGAAAGGAATTACTAAGCAAAATAGGGATATGAACATTCTTGGGTGCTTTCTAGATCTTTCTGTGTTGGAATAGCTCTTCCTGTGAAATGAGATTATGCTTTCTGCACTAGGAGTCCAAAATAGGTTTCACCTCAAATGCATCTTCCCTACCTGCTGAAGGCAGAGCTGCATAGTTGGGTGTGTGTGGAGTATTTTAGGATAAAAAGAGAACAGTTGAATACAAGATACTGGTTTATATTCAATGTAGGTACTGTAAATACAACTTTACCCACCTGGAAATAGTTATTCAAGAAAAAAAGTCTATACTCAAAGGAATAGGCTGTTATCAAACTGAAATGAACTGAAAAAGGGAGTGTTCAAGGTGAAATCGAGTATTAGCCAGGTCCACAAAAAAGCATGTTGGATCTAGGTGTTCATTGTGATGGCTAGGATTCTTAGGGTAAAAAAGAAAGTCATTCAAATAAACCACCAAAAATTCATTCGAAAAAATCATGAAAAATTGTAGCAACCTTAACTGCAGAACACAAGATTCATATGATACAATGATACAATAGCAGAGTTGGAAGGGACCTTGGAGGTCTTCTAGTCCAACCCCCTGCCTAGGCAGGAAACCCTATACTGTTTCAGACAAATGGCTATCCAACATCTTCTTAAAGACTTCCAACTAAACTAGTTGTTCTTCCAACTAAAAGAACACACATTGCCACCTTGGTTGCGTCCGCCGAGTCCCGCCCAGCCGCCCTGTTTAGGATAACCCGCTCCCTCCTAAATAGGAGGGAGGCGGGGGACCCCTTACAGGGTAAGGCTGAGGATTATGTCCAGTTCTTGGCGGACAAAGTTGCTCGGTTTCGGTCGGACTTGGATTCCACCCCCGCAGATCCAGCCGAGACACAGGGGAATAACTTGGCAGACCATCTCTGGGTTGAGTTTCAGGATGTTGCCTCCGGGGATGTGGACAAGGCTATGTGAGCTGTGAGCGCCTCCACCTGTATACTGGACCCGTGTCCCTCCTGGCTGGTTGCCAACAGCAGTGAGGTGACACGAGGCTGGATCCAGGCGGTTGTTACCGCCTCCCTTCGGGAGGGGCACTTCCCCGCCGCACTCAAAGCGGCGGTGGTGAGACCCCTCCTGAAGAAACCATCCTTGGATCCAGCCGTTCTTAATAACTATCGTCCAGTCTCCAACCTTCCCTTTGTTGGGAAGGTTGTTGAGAAGGTGGTGGCCTTCCAGCTTCAGCGTACCTTGGAGGAAGCTAGCTATCTTGACCCATTCCAGTCCGGCTTCAGGCCCGGTTACAGCACAGAAACCGCTTTGGTCGCATTGACCGATGATCTCTGGAGAGCCAGAGATGGAGGCCATGCGTCCATCCTGGTTCTCCTTGACCTCTCAGCGGCTTTCGATACCATCGACCATGGTATCCTTCTGCGACGACTGCGGGAGGTGGGAGTGGGAGGCACTGTCTTGCAGTGGTTCTTCTCCTACCTCTCGGACAGGTCGCAGTCGGTGTTGGTGGGGGGGCAGAGATCGTCCCCGAGGCCCCTAACTTATGGGGTGCCGCAGGGCTCGGTCTTATCCCCCCTACTATTCAACATATACATGAAACCGCTGGGTGAGATCATTCGGAGGCACGGGATAAAATACCATCAATACGCGGACGATACACAGTTGTATCTGTCCGCCCCGTGCCAACTCAATGAAGCGGTGGACGTGATGAACCTGGGTCTTGAGGCCGTTAAAGACTGGATGAGAGCTAACAAACTGGTACTCAACCCGGACAAGACCGAGTGGCTGTTGTGCTTCCCTCCCAACAATTTGGCCAACGTTCCATCACTCAGGCTGGGGGGTCAAAATTTATACCCCTCAGACAGGGTCCGCAACTTGGGAGTCCTCCTGGACCCACAGCTGACTTTTGACCATCATTTGTCAGCTGTGACCAGGGGGGCATTTGCCCAGGTTCGCCTGGTACGCCAGTTGCGGCCCTACCTGAATCGGGAGGCACTCACAACAGTCACTCGAGCCCTTGTGATCTCTAGGCTGGAATACTACAATGTGCTCTACATGGGGCTGCCCTTGAAGAGCATCCGGCGACTTCAGCTAGTCCAGAATGCGGCCGCGCGAGTGATCGTGGGCGCACCACGGTTCGCCCACATAACACCGATCCTCCGTGAGCTGCGCTGGCTACCTGTTGATCTCCGGGTGCGCTTCAAGGTGCTACTCACCATTCATAAAGCTCTCCATGGTAGTGGATCTGACTATTTGAGAGACCGCCTTCTGCCAATTACCTCCCTTCGTCCCATCAGATCGCATAGAGTAGGCCTCCTCCGAATTCCATCCGCCAGCCAGTGCCAACTGGCGACTACGCGGAGGAGAGCCTTCTCGGTGGCAGCTCCGACGCTTTGGAACGATCTCCCCGTGGAGATTCGTACCCTCACCACCGTCCAGGCCTTCCGCACAGCCCTCAAGATCTGGCTATCCCGTCAGGCCTGGGGATAAGACCTGTACTTTGCCCCACCCGAATGCTGAATGAATGTTGTGTTTTATTGGTTTATTTTTTTATTATTCACATTTTTTTTCTTTCTTGTGTTTTGTCCTACACTCCCTTCCCATTAATTGTAAGCCGCCCTGAGTCCCCTCAGGGAAAAGGGCGGCCTATAAATTTAAATAAAATGAAATGAAAATGAAAACTTCCAGTGTTGGGGCATTCACAACTTCTGGAGGCAAGCTGTTCTAACTGTCAGGAAATTTCTCCTCAGTTCTAAGTTGCTTCTCTCCTTGATTAGTTTCCACCCATTGCTTCTTGTTCTACCCTCAGGTGCCTTGGAAAATAGTTTGACTCCCTCTTCTTGTGGCAACCCCTGAGATATTGGAACATGCTATCATGTCTCCCCTAGTCCTTCTTTTCATTAAACTAGACATACCCAGTTCCTGCAACCGTTTCTCATATGTTTTATCCTCCAGTTCCCTAATCATCTTTGTTGCTCTTCTCTGCACTCTTTCTAAAGTCTCCACATCTTTTCTACATCGTGGTGACCAAAACTGAATGCAGTATTCCAAGTGTGGCCTTACCACACTTGGCCTTATATACACTTCCTTTGATGAATTTTAATGCAGAGAATTAGGGATTGGAATACAGGATGTTTAGAACTGAGATGGAAACTTTTCAATTCTCTATCGTAGTACTAGTGAGTTTATTAAGCTCGGGTCTCATTGATGATTTCCTTTCTGCCAGAATGTTTGTATGACACACTAAGAGTCAATTTATTAGATATACCTGTAATGAATTTTTTCATTAACTGATTATTGTATTCTTTCCCTCACTTAGCATATATTCTTACAATATGATGAGATTGATGAGAACATGAAAAATGAGGGACTGGATACCAATCTGGATAGTATTACTATATATTCAGAGTTTCTTTAACAAGTAGCAGGTATTAAATATGAATTTGTTAAGCATGCATGCCTATTCTATATGTGAATCAGATTGTAAATCCCCCGAAACCTAATCTGGTAAATATGCATCTCCTGCAGCCATTTCAGGAGTTCAGAACTAAAGAGAAATTTTATTATAATAATTATGTTGATTATAAATTAGTTTGTTATGTTAATCATTTCTTACCGACTATATTACCGTTTACTTGTATGACTCTGATTGTAAGATGCTTAGAATCAAATTATTTCAGCGGCTTAAAAGAACAGGCTAGAACTGAGAGCTGAAGAAAACTTCAGATGATCAAAACAGGTGTTTTAGATGTAAATAAACTTAAATGAAACAGTAAAATACTTAGGATAGCTCATTGCAAAAATAAAAATGGAAACTGAAAAATCTTGGTTAATATAAATATTGAGAAGACCATAGTAATAGCAAATAGGAAGCTTAGTGGAGTTACAGTTGATGGCAAAATTGAAATGGTTAAATGGTTTTGTTTCTTGGACACAAGATAGAGATGGATAGTGTGCTTGAAAAGTAAAGGAGATTAATTTTAGGGAGGAATGCAATGACAAATTTAGACAAAATAATGAAGGATAAGATTATGTCAGGAAAGACAGCAAGAAGAACTGCACCAAATAAAAATTATTGAGATGACTGGAAAACAAAAACTCACATATCTTAAATACGCAATGTAGGTGGATAATAGTCTAGAAAAATAACTATTATTGGCAAACTGAGATAAATAGAAAAAGAGAAAGCCAGCTGATAATGTACAGTAGATGAGTAGAATCAATGACTAGCTACAGATTATTATTAGAGAGAGGTCAAGACAATAATTATATTATTCTATGAAATCATAGAATGTTTTGATATCTAAGCAGTATGTTTAGTGACTTTATTTTTAATAGATATACATAACCCAAATTTCTACTTCTCCCTTTCAAGTGATATTACTATGATCAACCACATTGCCTACAACCTACAGTACTTTACTGAAGTTCCCATCATCATGAATTGCAAAACACATACTTTGGTGGTGTTCCTGATTTCAGTTTTGTATCCAGAGGCTCAGATGGCAGCTTTTGCCAAAGCTTCTCCTTGTTAACTTCATCTTCCATTATTAGTAAGATCTGATCTGGTCATGGTAACACAAATCTTATTTATATCTAGAAGTAAATAACTGCAATGAACTCTTTTAGATCCAGAATGCAAAACAGGAAGAATAATGGTTGGTACTCACTTTTGCCACACACAAATATGTAATTTTGGATCATTTTCCTCAATAAATCATTGAACAGATATGATATTTTGACTCATTTGTTTGAGTTCTCTTTATCAAGTTATGGGACTTATATGGAAAACAGATCATATTTTAGATCATATTTATGCAGAAAGGTTGAAAATTCAAAAGGATTGACATCCTGTTAAGGACCATTCTAACATTGCTGCTCTCCTTTATATACCAACAGTAACAGAAATCCAATTTATATGAAGACAAGAGAGAGGGTCATTTCCGCTGTTGCACCTCAACTGTACAATCCTTTGTCCTGGAGGCCAGTTTGGCATCCTCCAAACTGTGTTTAAAAATACGATACAGGGCTTTTATTTTTGGCTGCTGGTTGTTTCAATTGGTATGTAAGGGAACACTTCACAGTCCATGTAGTGTAGTAATTCAAGGAGGCATTGCAGCAGAGAAGGGCTTATCAGAGGATTAAAGAAGGAGACAAAATGGAGAACTGCGAGTGTACTATGTCTAATACCATTATGTAATAAAATCTTTTCAGTTATAATTTACTTTAAGAAGGGACACAACAGTTATAATAGACCAATTAGCATTGCCCCCTTCCTTTTCCTGAATGAGCTATTAAGCATTCCCTGAAATATCAATTTCTTTTTTAAAAAAAAAAATCTTAACTTTATAAGACATGAACATAAATCATATATAGTTTGTTATTTTTGCAAGTTTATTTTATAATCAAAATGTCACCTGGTGTCATTTTTTTTCTTCAGTGTTTCAATTGGGAGAGTGATTATTTTTATATTCATGTGAAATTTTTACAGTACATCTACTTATGACAGATGCATTTAGAAATAGGAATATTAGAGCAAAAGTGAAATATAAAATGCACAGAAAAGGGAATACACAAAGTTGCAGAATGCTTTTCACATACAAAAAGTCGAAATAAGAAAACATAAATGGAAAATGGAAGTTTTAGTGCAATGTCTGATGAATCTGATACGTTTTTACAATTTATCTTAAATTTCAGTGAAAATGTGTATACAGTTGTTAATATAATCTGAAAAAACCCATGGCTGAGGTGTTAATTAACCAACCAATCTTAATTTTGAGTATGTGAAAACTGCTTAGACTCAACATCATGTTTGCTAAAATCAAATGGATTATAACAGAACAATACAAAAGAGGAGAATACTGCTTGATCCCTCTTACAAATTTTCCTGCAAATTCCTTTTTGTAAGGCTTCTTTCCCTCTTGATTTCAGAGGCAGGCGGGGACGGGGTTAAAAAAAATCAAAATTACCTGGGATGCACTTTTGCAAAGGAAAATAGATTAGGAAAGAATAAAGCCCTTTCTCAACTACTGTTTGTTGGGCAATTGCTCCTTATCCCCTGCAGTTATAAGAGGTTTCTGATTAAGAGCCCAATGTTTCTCATGTATCTAGTTCTGCCCTTAGTAGCTATTAGCATTATTCATATAGTGTCATCTGTGTGCAGGCATTTTACAAAGAATGAGAGGGCCTGTTCTCTTTTGAAGTGGATTACAGTACAGAAAATGACAGTGGGGAGACCACAGAAGAAGGAGGAAATAAAGGCAGGAATAAACAGAAGAATATGAGATTATTGCAGCTGCATACTCTGATTTAATGGCAGTAGAATCAACTGAGTGACTATGACAACCACACAGGCTTCTGTCAAAGCATATTGACTTGATTTACATTTATCTGGATTAGAGCCACTGGGTACAATTTGGACAACGTTGGGTATTTTAAAACATCTTTGATTTCAATAAGAAATGGAAGATTTATTAGTCCTTCCCCACAGATTTCAATGAAAGCTCCTAATGCTTTACATAAACTGTGACTGCATTGAGATGAATGAGATCATTTCTCATCTGAATAGGTTCTTGATATAAAGATATATTCCAGCCCTGCATATTATAAAATATAGGTCAGTTCAACAGAGTAGAAGTCAAAGTGCAAACTCCTCCACATGAATTGTTAAGCTTATCCCTATTTTGAAAGCCATCAAAGAGGATTACTTACCTGTTCAAGCAAGAGAAGCTTTTCCTTTTACTCAAATTAACAAAGGTAGTCTTGCTTCTTTAATGCTTTACTGGGTAACGCTTTGCACTTCCATATTTGAAACCTGTTTATAAGAGACCCCCTGACCCCCTGTTCTTTTTACCTGCAGGCTTTTGGCATTAACATTGACATTGCACCTTGTAGTCCTGTAGAATAATGGAAAGAAGCAGTATACATAGCTGGTACCTGACTTAATTGGGTGAGATTTAGATGATCCTGTCCTTGATCTTTCTGCTAATGTTATTAGCAAGAGCTACTAATGTGGCTTGAGTCCTAACTTGAATTGCATCAGGGGCAGCAAATAAAAGTTCCAAGCAAAATGTAGGCATTTCTCCCTCTGCTGGTTTTTTTTTGACAGCACAATAGTTTCTTGATGCACTGTTGTCATTGTGTATATACTGTCTTTCTGCAAAAGACACCAACCGTGTAATATTTCCAAGGTGGGAGAAATGGGCAGTATTTGCAAAACTGCTTGTGTTAATATTAAATTATTTAACTTGCATGTTGGTCATTAAATAATTTAACATGTATGCCTTAAAAAGAAGTGGAAGATGTTTTTAAGACAAGTATGTCACTTCAGGCACTTTATTTTTAGCAACTATAAAGAGACAAAAGGAGAATGAGGAACAAGGCTAAGAAGAAACAATATTGATCTCAAGCTTAGTTTCATTGACCAAGGAGAGGAGGAAACAGAAAAGCCCTTCGGAAGGAGATAGGGAAGGTGTCCCAGAAGGCTGTGTAAACACTCTGCACAGCTGTGTCAAAGACACTTCTGCTGATATTTTCTGTTTTCCCTTCAAATCTGCTGCTATTTTCATCATATTTTTATAGGTAGCCTGATTAATTCTACTCAGCAAACTGCCCATGAACCATAGAAAACCCAGTCTGATGTTCTTCCACAGTCCTGATAGGAAAGATGAAAAAAGAAAGTGTGAAACCATGAAGCAAAAGGACTGTCATTAAAAGGGGGGACCTGTAAAATGCAAGTAAAGGCTAATGAATGTTACTGAGAATACAGGTACTTGATGTACAAAGAGACTAATCCAAAATTTGTAGTACAAGACACAATATACAGTATGTTTCACCAAAGTAAAATGTAGCTTAATTTAAAAGGGATAAATGTAGAAAAGTAGGACTTCTCTTGCAAACATGATAGTGATATATGAATAATAAATGGTAATAAATGGACTTTTTATGTCATGTGGTCGGTTTGACATAAATGTTGCTTTAAATATATTCATTGTGAAATAAGTGCCATATGGTTCTAAATTAGCCAATTACTTAAGTGGGATTTAACTGTAAAAGTTAAAGTATAATCACAAAATATTTTTTGAAATACAAGTAACCAGCTCTTCTACTGTTGTAAGCTTGGCTGATTTAATAAGATGTGATACCTTCGAAGCTGTGCAATTTGCCGGAGTTTGGTCTGATTTTGATGCACTGCTTTCCCCATGTTTCAATATTTAAATAATATCTGGGTTAGAGAATACAACAAGGATCAAAGGTTGTCATGCCATGTCAGTGGAAGAAGATGGGGAGGAGAAACTCCCAGAAAATGTGTGAAACAGAAATAAAGAGGTATTTTTTCATGTCTCTTTTTCCTCCATCTCTCCCCCTAAGTTTGAATTAGACATTTGTAGCTGAAACCTTTCCAGTCTGTATACCTCATCCTGCATGCTCTTGCAGGAGACACAAAGAAACTGAGCTAAAATCAGAAAATTTGGGTCTTGTACAAGGCCAAACTAATAAGGTAATGATTAACTCTCAGCATTTTGAAACTGATACTGTCAGTTCATGTTTTCCCATCCTTGGTGTCTCAGAGAGTTGCGTAGTCAGGTATTGAGTGGCAGTGGGAATGGAAACTGACTAGTGGCTTATGGGAGGACCGAGCTGGATCCCTGTTGTATTAAAGGAGACGATAGCTATCTTGCCTTTTACACATTACACTGGGGTCTATGAATACCAAAGCAACTTGAACATAAACTGTATTTATTATTCATCAGTGATGACTTCGATTTTTCATCTTTGCCTTCCAAAGCTTCAGTTGGAGAGGATTTCTGGATCTAAGATCTGAATTCAGTTTGGATTTTTGAATGCTTTGTGGGGCGGGGTTTACTGGCAGTGTTGCTCTCTACTCTCTCCCAAATGGGAAACATGGGGGTGGGGAGATACGGTCTTATAGTTAGTATATAACTCCTCTGTCATGCCAACCTTCCCCAGATCAGTGTAGAAGTCAATCCCATAACACTCCCATTGGATTGACTGTCATGGTGCCTGGACTATCTGTCTGCTACTCAATGCTCTAGCTCAGGTGACTAACTACCTTTTCACTATCCAATAACACCCACTCTCCCCCCCCCTTTGTCTTTGGTTTTGGAGTTCTAAATTTATTTTATTTTATTTAAGTTATCTTTCATTTTCAAGGTTACATTAGCACATTTCTATTATTCTAATTAATGCATTTTTATTCTGTAGACATACTATAGTTTTTTTTATTTCCATCAATTCTTTCTCTTTGATTTATGTGCAAATAATTAGGAAATGCTAAAATGATGATGGAAGTATACATGTGGACTATGTAAATATAATATATACAAGAACTATATAATTATAATACTTTAGTAAAGAAGGATGAATGGTGTGACATCAAAGTACTTTTTCCTGGTCTTTTCTTGATATAAGGTTGTGTACGCATTCTTCAGTAAAACAATATATTTAAATTATCTGTATATCAATCCATTTTATACATGCATACATGCTGTTTATATAAAGCGGAGGAAGTCTCAAGTGAAATAAAGTATAACATTTTAAAAATCATTTTGGAAAAAGCAGAATTCAGGATTAAAACAGAGAAACCTCCAATAACAATAAAGAACTGGCAAAATTGCTCATCCCTGGCTGTTATTAAGAAATATTGATACTTGATGTGAGAGCCAGTTGCTTCTATACATGATGGAAGCCATATACCTTTTTAACATGCCAAACATACAGTACATGGTCAAAAGGGGTGGGACTTTGATCATGACACCATAGTCATCCTCTTGATTTTTTTTTATCCCTTCCATCAAGACATCTTACTTGAGGTGGGGGATATCCTTTTTGTTTTGTGTTCTGAACTATGTTTAAACATCCAACACAAGATCAATTTATGGAGATAAAAAAATATGCCTTAAAATATTGCTTGTTCTTTGTTTTTTTTATAGGTATCTGGCCTTCTGAAGAAATACTAGCTTACTACTGCCTCAAGCACCATGAAATTTTCAGGTATGAAACCAAGACATAAAAGACCATCCACTACTATTTTATTTGCATAGCAAAATTTGCTAGGATTTAAATCCTAAGACTCAGTTTTTAAAAAAATTCAAGGTGAAAGCATGTTGCTATTACAAAGAATCGGGAGCTGCCTTTGGGTACTAATATTGCATAGCAAGCTTTCTGCTTTATGTCAAAGACTTTTGATTTCCACTCAAGGCATTTTCTTTCACTTTGATTTTTGGGAAACAAAAGTGAGGCATCAATCGATTGATAGTGATTGTGAAGTTTGGTAGAAAAATAAAGACGTTCTTTACTCTGACCTCTATTCTGAAAGTCAGCAAAGTGTTCTCTAAGAATATAGGTTGCATTTTTAAAGCAAAACTGTGGCATCAGAGAATTCTGGTGTTCTCTCTTTTATAATTTTGTTTCCATATATTTTTCATATATGCTTTATCAATTCCCCTGCTCTCCATCTTTCTAGGAATGCTGTCACAATACAGAAAAAAAATAGGCTAGATTTCTCAGTTTTGGTGGGTTTAAGAATTAACATTGGAATCCCTGAAAAATCTGTTTCTTAGGGACATTCAGAAATATTGAGTTGAAGGAACTCAGGTAAAACAAAAGCAGGATGATTTTTATATCCATTGGCCATTGCAAATAGTGTTTCTCATTGGTAATTCAAAAGATTGCACATATGTTCATACCCGTTTTAGGGTTTTGGTATAGGGTTCCCTGCCTAAGCAGGGGGTTGGACTAGAAGATCTCCAAGGTCCCTTCCAACTCTTCTCTTCTCTTCCATCCCATTCCATTCCATTCCATTCCATTCTATTCTATTCCTTTCTTATTGCCTAGATTACCTGCCATGCTAATTGTTCATAGATACTAAATTTTGGGAGTGAGGGGATGGATAGTTTGTTTTGGTACTACTATAGGTGAAAGTTAGTAGTACCCTGCCTCCTTTTTTATTGGGAATTTTGTTTGTTTGCTTGTTTAAAAAAAGAAGCTTTTTGTGGCATTTTTTCCCAAAGTACACCAAGATGTGATAAAGTGATAAACATAACAGCTGGATTTTGTCAAGAGGGGTTCTGAAGCTGCAATCTCGATACATGGCAGAAATCTGTAACAGGGCAGCATACATTGCTTATCTTCTGGTGTTTAATCTTCAGGTCCAAAGGTATTCATTCATCCCTTTTAAGGACTGCAAATTCCTCCCCAATCCAGCTTCTGGTTGAAGTTTTAATAGCCTGCATCTTGCTCAATAACTGTTATCCCTCAACATACATATTAATTTGAGGAGTAGAGTAAGGTGGAACCACTTTAATGGAAAATGATATTGTGGTATTTTGTGCCATCTGAATACCCTAAACTGGATTGGACTTGCAGCTTTTCCCCTCCAGTATGACACTGCCAGAAGGAGATCCTGTCATAGTTCTCCAACAACAGCTGTTATATCATGTAAGGATCCCCCTCCTTGCCAGCTGAGACTCTGAGCTAAGGGTGAAGATTCCAGCCATGTGTATGACAAAATTTCAGCCTTGGTCCTGACTACACAGATACAGACTCCTCTTCCAGGATAATCCCCTATAGGCAGTTTTGTGGCTAAAACCATGATTCTTGCATCTGAGGGAGTGCTAGAATAGTGCCAATAGGGAAACCAGCTTATTCTCTGGAAGACTTGAAACTCAAATTGCTATTTCTAGCTGTCAGCTTTGGCATCCACCAATAACACTGTCATCACAAGTATCACAGTTTTAAAGCTATATGACCAGTTCATATAATCAATGGACACTGATGAACCAGCAAATAAAAAGGTCATCTTAGTAATGGCTATTATATGGAAGACCCCCTCTGCTGGCTGAGGAATTCTGAAAGTTGAAGTCCATAAGTCTTGAAGTGACCAAGGTTGGAAATTCCTGCCTAGCATACATAAGAGACAAATGAAATGAATAGCATATGAAGGCTTCTGGATGGAATTTTGAAAACTTGTGTGAAATCTTTGGGTATTAAAAAGGCAGTAAACTTTATTTCTATGTGAAGTTTGCCAGGTCCAGATCCTTGAATTCCTTCCTTGTACATTGTACGCTTTACATTGTTTTGGGTCATGGCAAAGATAGTTTGGCTGCTAGTTGCAGTCATATTTTCCTTCCTCTCTTCAGCATTGCTGTTTGGCTAGCGACAGTCAAAGGAGGTTTGAAAATTAGACCTACAAGGCAAAAAACCCTAGAATGAAGGCCAAAGTGCTTATTACAATTATAATCAAACTTGTGACAGGCATATTCTTGGAGTGTATTCTCAGCAACTGTGTATTGGAAATCTATTCTGTTGCTGCTACTTCCCATTCATAGTTTATTGTTCAGATGTCCCACCTGGCCCTGGCCCTCTGCAATGTCCTTCCATGAATACTGCATTGTATTCTGTGGTGACCTAATTTCCAACAGTGCACATGCTTTCTTATACAGCCTATGGCCCTATGCTATACCCATACATGCAGTAAATCCAGTTTTAAAAAGCACTTTTTAGGGGTTTTTTTCTTCACCATTTTTATTGGATCACCCTCCTCTGCCTCTTTGCATGATATTTTTACTAAGGAAAATAAATTCATATGCTGTCAGTTAATTGGCATCTTTAACTTCAATAATCTTGTTCCATAGAGCCGAGGTGGCGCAGTGGGTAGAGTGCAGTACTGCAGGCCACTTCAGCTGACTGCTAGATCAGCAGTTCAGCGGTTCAAATCTCACCGGCTCAGGGTTGACTCAGCCTTCCATCCTTCCGAGATGGGTAAAATGAGGACCCAGATTGTTGTTGGGGGCAATATGCTGACTCTGTAAACCGCTTAGAGAGGGCTGAAAGCCCTATGAAGCGGTATATAAAAATCTGCTATTGCTATTGCTATTGCTATCTGGGAAAGGTAATAAAAAACAAGGGACAGACTGTTAAAATGGTCAACTCACTTTCCTTCAGCTGAATTTAGCAGGACTTTCACTCCAAACATGTAGCTGGCTGCAAAAACAAAGTGCAAAAGAAGAATAAAACATCACACTTCTAGAAAAGCAATGCAGGATTCCAAAACAGGGGTTGCCAGATAAGATATCGTACCTCAAAAGGGATTTTTTCAAATAGTAATCACATTTACGAGTGGTATCTGCCTG
Source organism: Thamnophis sirtalis (assembly GCF_051295495.1). Taxonomy (NCBI): domain Eukaryota; kingdom Metazoa; phylum Chordata; class Lepidosauria; order Squamata; family Natricidae; genus Thamnophis; species Thamnophis sirtalis. The sequence continues at coordinate 40,969,408 of NW_028261386.1, read as the reverse complement.
CCTTTACGCTTGCCAGAAGAGGCTAGTCTGCATAATTACAGAAAATCAGACGAATATCCAATATACAACAAAGGTGCAGACTCAAAAGGAATTTACCTCTACAATTCTGGGCAGTTTAGGAGAAACTCCCAAAGAGCCTGAAAGTAAAATATATCATTTCAAATAAATAATAAATAAGATAAGATAACAATTCTTTACTTGGTGTTCTGGTAACCACCATTCTCATAATGACCACCATTTTCTGCCTCAATCCCCTAATGGCAGTAACTTTAAGAGAGCTGTGGTCACCACTCACTACTACTTCCATCATTGTCCAAGGCCTTGCAATTGTTTCCTTCATCCAACATTATTTGTGCATAAGTGCACCAACATGCCTACCATTCCTGTCCTAATGTTCCCTTTTTTCATATCCATTTCATGTATTCAAAATCATGTTTATACTTATATATGTTATCTAATACATGCTTGACAAAACAAACAAACATCCAACTTCTATTTGGGGTCTTGCTTTCCCATCCTTCACTGATCAGTCTTTCTTCTCTATTTCACAAGTGTTGACACACGTCTTTCCAATTCACTTCCCCAATCCTATTCATTATTCCTTCTACACAATAAGTATTCCTTCATCGCATCATCAGCAATTCTCTAGAACATGCACACATACATTAAAGAAGTATTTATTTATTTATTCAGTTTAAATAATTTGCATGGCTGCCTAACTCACAAAAGTACAGCTCCAGGCATCATACAGCAATAAAATGCCATTTGTTACTGTGCTCAATAGCAAAACCAGCTTGGAATTAACAACAATAAAACATATGTCACACCAACATACGGTATACTACATTTCCCAGGACTAACATCCTGCCCCAATCTTAGAGAATAGCCAGGCCTTCAAAGTCTTCCTGAAGACTAACAGGATTGGGAACAGTAAAATCTCAGTGGGGAAATCATCCCACACAGTGCTTGCCATAAAAGAAAACATTAAATCAGCAAGTTTCAATTTAATTTAATATTTTTATAAAAACAGACTTCAAACATTTTTGTTAAAATAATTATTGTTTTCTCTTTAATTGAACACAATGTACAGAATCTTTTGAAAATTCTAAGTAGCAGATGTGCTTTCCTAATCTGTTTAAGGGGCTTATGTGGTGTTTTTATGGTTTTTTTTCAATACCTGAAAGGAGAAAGATTCTCATTAGTAGGCATATACAGATGATGAGAAAGAGTCTAAAATTATATGAATCTTTTTTAAAAAATAAAACTGAATCAGAAGAACTCAATAAATCATTATTGTAAATGCTATTACATGGGGGACAAGCTATATATATAGGCATTTGTGCCATTTGGTTTTTTTATACCTCAGAATAGCTAGAAATAATCTATTTCTATTTCTAAGAAATAATTACATATCATTTCCATTTAGAGTTAACAAAAATGAATAACTTGCATTATGTAAATAAGTAAACATGCTTCAACCTTGGACTCTTATTGTTCTCTAACACAACTACCGTATTTTTCGGAGTATAAGACACACCGGAGTATAAGACGCAGCAAGATTCTGAAGAGGAAATTTTTTAAAAAAAGTTTTTGCACTCTGCAAACCTCCCCAAAATGGCCTGTTTTACACAAAAACTGGCTCATTTTTTTAAGGGCATGAATATCCCTTAAGAGGTTTGTAGAGTGCTGGGGGGTTGGGGGGCAAAAATGAGCAAAAAATGGCTCATTTTCATGAAAACAGGCCCGTTTTTTGTCACAAAAAGGGCATGGATAGCCTTTAGGAAGCTTATAGAGTGCTGCTGGGGGCTGGGGAGAAAAATACAGGCCGTTTTTCACTCATTTCTGCCCTCCCCAGCCCCCAGGAGCTGTCTGAAAGTCTTCTAAAAGGTATGCACAGCCATTTTGATGAAGGGGTGGAGTTTTGGGAGGCATAAAATGCTGTATTCAATGTATAAGACGCACCTAGATTTTCAGCCTCTTTTTTGAGGGCAAAAGGTGTGTCTTATACTTCGAAAAATATGGTACTTCTGCCTCTTCTGTAGGACCATACAGAGATCTGCAGCTTTCATTAGCATTGTTAAGTATTCAATGAGTAGTATTGCACATATTATATTTCAGTTAATCTTATGAATTATATTGGCTGTGGATCTAGAACTGGACCCTGAAGAAATCCTGATATCTATTTTGCCTCCCATATGTTGTCACACCTCTGACAACATATATATGCCATATGAAAAATGCCATTAGAGGCACTTGTACATTTTTCATATGGCACAGGGCTTGGTGTCGGCTCCAAAAAACATATAATAATTCTCCCAAACAGTTCCATACCTATAGACAAATATTGCCAAATTGAAGCAGACTATTACCTTCATGAAGCATAAACTCTCAGAACTATCAAGGAGTGACTATCCCCCCCCTCCGCACTTCACACAAAATATCTGAACTGAGTTGTCTCTTATTCCTCTGGAATGCATCCCTTCCTTCCTGCAAATCTGACCCACTACATTCCATCACATCTGGTTACTCGAGGGACCGCCTCTCTCCCATAATATCTGCCCAGCCAATTTGATCTAGTAGGATTGGTGTATTCCTGCTTCATTTGATAATAAATTGGATTAATTGATACTGGGAGATGGTTAGTATGAGAAGGGCTTGTTTATTTAAAAAACTGAGGAAGCTTAATTTTAAAATGGCAGTAATCATACAGAACTCTGATTATTGTGGGGGTTTTCTTTGTGATTTTTTTCCAAAGTATTACTTGTGGGGACAATGGTGTCATGTCAATAAGGGACAAGGATCTGTAGTTTATAAAGAATTCTGCAATGGCAAATGTCACCCTGCCAAACTCAGCCTCTACACAAAGAAATTGTGCTCTCAGTAAAGTCCCTTATTCTTTTTACTCTATCCAGTTTTTGAAGTTCCCATTGCATTTCTGAATATATTGATACCAAATACTGTCATGTACTTTTCTAACCTTTGGAATTCTGAGAATGTATTATCTTCTGCAGATGTCAGAGCTAACTTGCTCAGGTTTGAGAATCCCTTTTTCTGTTCACAATGAAGACTCCTACATAATATACAATTAGGATATCAATCCATAGTACATATTCATCTCCTATAAACATGATGGAGAAGGATACTAAGGAATTCTGTGGCAATTGCAGATGTTGGCAGTAGGCCTCCCCCCCTTGCTATTGACATAGTCAAAAAGACTATTTTCTTTCAGCTTCCTTTGTGAGCTTAAATTTAATTGTGTGTTCATCTTCCTCATTTTCTTTTAGCAGATATTAGCTACTTGTTTATATATCTCTTTGGTGATTAAATGCATCTTCCATACAAATCCATATTAATTCTTTGCTCAGCCAAAAACAACCTATGCATTCAGAGCAATATGCTACAATGACCCCATGTTTTTCTCATCAAAATGGTGGGCTATTTCACTACCAGTACTTTATTTTTTTAGAAGTTCCCACTCTTTCTGTGCTCCATTTGATCTGACAATTTCCTTCCATAGAATCTGCCTAATACTTGTTGAAATTAGCTCTTCTAAAATCAATATGTGTACAACCATGCTCTGGTTTCTTTTTCTAAAGTAACTTCAATCCCAAAGTTAAATAATCACTTCTTCCATAGTCCCCACTGCTTCTACCTCTTCAGTAAGCTCTTTCCTACTGGTTAGGATCAAATATAGTTTTCAATTATCGTTATGGGAAATGTAACAATCAGCAAGATCACAGAGGAATTTGGGGACCTTGCAGGCTTGCATGAGTTAGTTTTTCAGTGGATAGCAATAGCAATAGCAATAGCAGTAGACTTATATACCGCTTCATAGGCCTTTCAGGCCTCTCTAAGCGGTTTACAGAGAGTCAGCATATTGCCCCCAACAATCTGGGTCCTCATTTTACCCACCTCGGAAGGATGGAAGGCTGAGTCAACCCTGAGCCGGTGAGATTTGAACCGCTGACCTGCTGATCTAGCAGTAGCCTGCAGTGCTGCATTTTAACCACTGCGCCACCTTGGCTCAGTAGTGGAACCTTCAACTACCCGGATGACCGGGTAGTTGAAGGTTCCACTACTGTTATCTGTCTTTTCTCTGAAAGTTCTGTAACATGATCTAACAGGGCATTATCTGGATTATATGCCTGGTTTAGTGTTCTATAGCACATTTCCACAACAATATTTTTTTGTTTCCCTTCATAGCAATGTAAGAATCAAAGTGATAACATCATAGAACGTAAAATATGAAGTAGTGCAATAGAAATAGACAGGACACAACCAGAGAAGAAAGGGACATAAACCTATGTAGCAAAGTAGTGACAACTTAGAAAAGATCATGATACAAGGTGAAAAATATTTCTATGACATAAAGGTCAGAATAGTGAAAGCATTGTTCTTTACAGAGGTAATGCCTATGAAAAGCAAACAACAAGGAGTAAAACAAAAGTCAGATTCCGTTGAATTATGGATTTGTGGTTTGTTACCATTGTTACTAAGATAGGGTGACCAGATGTCCCGCATTTGGCGGGACAGGCACGCCTTTTCATAATTTTTCCCGCATCCCGGGCTGTTCTCAAAAAACCCCACTTTATTTTGGCGCTCGCAGCTCGCTCGCTCCCCCGACCATCAGCTGCTAGCTCGCTTGCTCGTTCCCTTCTACACTAAAAATCTAAGTCAGCCCAGCCTGCCGCTCACTGATTGGCCTGGACTCCAGCCAATCAGTGAGCTGTTTGGGATGGAAAATTTTAAGCATGCTTAGCATGCCACGCGAGTCTCCATTTCATTTCATCTTCGCCATTTGCTTGCTGCTTAACTGGCGAGTAACGGCGCCGCTTCGGGTGGGTGGCGGCGGCCTTTAGCAAGGGAAGGCCTTCCCTTGCGAAGGCCTTCCCTAGGGAGGCCGCAGTCTGGCTTTTCCCCCCGCCCCGCCTCCTCCACTAGCCTTTGTCCCTCCACATTCGGCTCCCTGTGTGCGAGAAAGGCACCCGCTCGCCAGCCCGCCACCCTTGGGCTCTGGGGGCAGCACCTTCCCAACGCCGCCGCTGCCGCGCTGGTTCCTTCGCGCCCTGCGGAGTTTCTGTGTGTCTCCCAGGTCGCGCCCGTTCTGTGTGCGAGAAACTCCACAGGGTGCGAAGGAACCAGCGTGGCAGTGGTGGCGTTGGGAAGGTGCTGCCCCCAGAGCCCAAGGGTGGGCGGGCTGTAGAGCAGGCACCCTTCCCTGTGTCCCCCAGGTATGGTTGGGAGGGAAAAGCGCTTGGCACGAAGAAGGACTTTCTTCCAACCAGCGGAACCCCCAATCGCCAGGGGCATCGGACTCCAAATCCCATCGCAGGAATCCTGATTCACCAAGATTGTAGGACTCCAAGTCCCATCCCCTCCGCCCGTCCCCGCCAGTGCAGCCCCTGGCTCAATCGAGCTGCGATCGACGGGCGTCCCTGCTGCAATCCGCGCTGCCCGCCGCATCAGCTGGAATCTAATTCAAGAGATCTTAATCTTGACAGCATTGGTAGGGTCTGCGGGTGAAGAAATTACTTTAATCAGTGGGGTAAAGTTCTTTCTTTCGCTCACCCGAGCTCTGATGTGGGGGAAAGAAAGGACTTTTCTTTCACCTGCATCAGAGCTGGGGGGGGGAGAAAGGACTTTACCCCACTGATTAAAGTAATTTCTTCACCCACAGACCCCAACAACGCTGTCAGGATTAAGATCTCTTGAATTAGATTCCGCTGATGCAGCGGGCGGCGCGGATTGCAGCAGGGACGGCCACCGATTGCAGCCCGGTTGCGCCAGGGGCTGCGCTGGCGGGTCTGGGCGGGGGCGATGGGACTCCCCACTCTCCAAGATCGTAGGACTCCAAGTCCCATCCCCTCCACCCATCCCCACCAGCTCAGCCCCTGGCGCAATCGGGCTGCGATCGGCGGGCGTTCCTGCTGCAATCCGCACCGCCCGCCGCATCAGCCAGAATCTAATTCAAGAGATCTTAATCTTGACAGCATTGTTGGGGTTTGCGGGTGAAGAAATTACTTTAATCAATGGGGTAAAGTCCTTTCTCTCCCCCCCCCCCAGCTCTGATGCAGGCGAAAGAAAAGTCCTCTCTTTCCCCCTCATCAGAGCTCGGGCGAGCGAAAGAAAGAACTTTACCCCACCCTACAGAATTCTGGGAGTTGAAGTCCACATACTTTCAAGTCTTCAAGGTGGAGAAACACTAAGATAGATGATAATGAGATGAGGGAGGGAGAGGGAGAGAGAGACAGAGAGATACCATAACTAGATAGACAGATAGGCAGGCAGATAGACGGATGGATAGAGAGAAAGAGAGAGAGATAGGTAGGCAGGCAGATAGATGGATGGAGAAAGAGAGGGGGAAAGAGGGAGAGGGATACCATAACTAGATAGACAGATAGGCAGGCAGATAGACAGACAGACGGATGGATGGATAGAGAGAGAGAGGATGTGTATAATTAAGGTGACCAGATGTCCCTAGTGAGGCCGCGGGCTGGCAGTAACCGCTGCGCCCAGCTGCCTCCCCCCCGATCAAAGGTGTCCCTCTTTACCAATCTGAAAATCTGGTCACCTTATACTAAGAGTACCATGGATTGTAAATCAGTCCTGGAGCAAATAAAAGCAGAGTGCTCCTTGAGTCATCATGCAAAAACTCACTTACTTGGAACATGTGATGCATAGATTAAAAAAGATTTATTTTTTGAGCAATATAGAAGAAGGGTATTCAGGTATATGGAGATATCCTTTGGGAAGGAATATGAGAACTATTAAGTACTTGAGACCGCCTACTGCCAATTACCTCCACTAGGCCAATAAGATCCCATAGGTTAGGCCTCCTCCGAATTCCATCAGCCGGTCAATGTCGACTGGCAACTACCCGGAGGAGAGCCTTCTCGGTGGCTGCTCCAACCCTATGAAACGAACTCCCCGTGGAGATTCGTACCCTCACCACCCTCCAGACCTTCCGCGTAGCCCTTAAAACCTGGCTGTCCCGACAGGCCTGGGGCTAAAGACTTCAACCCCACCCGAATAGTATGACTGTTGTGCTTTTTAACGATGTATTGTCTTCATGTGTATAACTTGTTTTGTCCTTCCCTCTCCCTGAATTGTGAGCCGCCCTGAGTCCCCTCAGGGAAAAGGGCGGCATACAAATAAAGTTAAATACAAAATACAAATGCAAGTAAATAGCAATTTAACCTTGGGAAAGAAACTCAAGATAACCCCACCTTAATGCTGTTTGGTATAAGAAGGGACAGAAGAAAACTCTCTCATGTTTTCAAGATTCTGTTATTGTATTCTCCAACAGTAAAGCAGAGTTCCAATAGTTTTTACAAATTCTGTTTTCTGACCTCATCTATCTTGATAACTGTCATATGTAAAGAGGGCCATATGTACTCACAGATGACTGTTAGACATAGCTCCATAAATTGAGTTAAGTTTGCTTGTGGGAAATAACTTTTTACTGTTTCTAACAAAGTCCTTCATTTTTATATCAGTTTTTAAGCTGCTCGTCCGAATCCTAACACTAGGAACAATTGAACTGAGGCAGAAACCTGCATATGAATGCTTGAACAATATCCTCATCTTCAGGGTTTAAACATGAGAGTTCACTGAATATCCAGACCATATAAATGTTTCCTTTCTGCTGTCCTGGGACATATTTGAAATCAAGATCCTTAGTGTGAAAACTCTTTTGGGTGTCATAGATGTCAAAAGCAGGATGTCCATCAATTCAAACTTCAATGTGCATTTTTAAATGATAATGAGATGTTACTCTCTGATGCGTCGTTCATATCAAGGCCAGTCTGACTTTTCAAAGCTCACACAAAGGTAGATGCTGCCATCTTTCTACTGTAAGTCCACTTACAAGAAGAAGAAGAAAGAAGAAGAAGAAGAAGAAGAAGAAGAAGAAGAAGAAGAAGAAGAAGAAGAAGAAGAAGAAGAAGAAGAAGAAGAAGAAGAAGAAGAAAGGGGGGGATTGGCATAGATTGAACATATGACAGGTCTTCAACTTCAGCTAAGTAGATCAGATTTGTTTTGAATGATTAAAGAATCCTAGGTGTGAAAGAGTGAGAAAAGGAATAGCAGCATTAGCGTTTCTTTGTAGAAAATTTCCCCAGGAACAGATTAGATCTATGGGCTTTTGTGCATGCAATTTATCAGACACTACAATTTTGAGAAAAACTTCACTGCAGTTGCTACGTTTACAAGAAAGATGTGCTGAGGGCTTGAAAATACAACCAAACATGCATGTCACTATGATACATCTCAAACTCCAAAGAAAGGGGAAGAAACAGATGCTTTGTGTTACTTTCAAAATACATTACACTGAGGTCATTTCATTTTTTTCTGGCTGAATGCTTGACAAAGTTGTGATACGTATGTGTAGAGTTCTGTCCTGTTTCCCCCCTCCTCTTCCTGTATTGATCACAAAAACACAGGAAGCTTCCTTATACTGAATAAAATTATTAATCCATCTAACCCATATTATCTCTAGAGATTGGCAGCGGCTCTTCAGGTTTTTAGACAGGATTCCCCCCCCCCCAGTCTTACTTGGAGATGATAAGGATTAATCGAGGGCTTTCTAAACACAAAGTTGTGTTCTACCAGTGAGCTATGAAACCTTGGATATGTTTGGATAGGGACACTCTACTTCTTGGAAACCCTTTTAGCTTCGTCTAAATCCAAAGGGAAAAAATAAGATGTACAATAAAAAAAACTAGAAGGCCGTTAAAACTTGGAAAACAGAAAATCACTGTAAGAATACCCTATTTTATGATATATAATTAGCAATATGTTTAATTATCATGACTACTAGTACCAGAATGTATAGAGATTGTATTTTACCATAAACATGGATAGTAAGTTGTTTTATATTAAGAAGTTTAAAAAAAATACACACTTTCGAATCGATATTCCATGTGCACATGTTCAAGTCCATTGTGGGCAAATGACTGATATGCAGTACCATAATGTTTCAGCTGTGCAGGAGACATACTTACTTTTGAAAAATCTTACTTATGAACAACAGGAATTTTGCCAAGTGCTTTTACTGGCAATGTGGTTGATCTAACAGACTTCTTAAAACAATCTTTTATAATCTATTTCCAATTTAAAGGCATAAGCTACCTTTTCACCTGTAGGCTGTTGTTATTTTTTTAACTTAAGGTATATAGTTCATTCTAAATGTTTGTAATGTCTGCTACAATTGATAACTATTTCATTCTACAGTTTTACAGAGGAAGAGAGGGAGGGAGAGAAGGAGAGAAAGAGGGGGGAGAGAAAGAGAGAAAGAAAGAGAAATAATATTAATTCCTCCATTTACTTGTCTAACTGTTTTTGAAGGAATGAATGTGAATTAACGGTGTTATCCTTTCCTAACAATTATCTTTCGCTACTCTAGCTAGTTTAGTTCTAAAAGACAGAGCCATTGACAAGGGAGAAAAAAAGAACCTTCTCGGATTTTTTCAGCTCAGCGGTGGTAATGTTGCACTGAACACTAATGAGGGAACCCCCACTGGTTTGCCTGCTTTGTGACTTTTCTATTTCATAATTATTTTTAAAACGCAAAACGACATGAGGTAGCCCAGTCATGCCTCTGCTACTTCCTGCTACCTCGGTGTTCACTACAGATGGCAATTTGTTCTTGTAACATATATGTCTCTCTGACCATTTTCATCTAATTTGTATGGGTTCTACCATTTCCTTTCTCTCTTTCAGGGGCCTTGCTGTGTGTGAGCTGGGGGGTGGCATGACATGCTTGGCTGGGCTTATGGTAGGTCTTTTCTCAATCCCATTTCTATTCACCCGGGGGAACAAAAGGGAAAAATGTTCCAGTGCCTCCAACGACTGGGTCAGAGAACTGTCAACAGAATCAGCTGCAGTCAAGCTGCAGAATCTTCAGAGACCTTCTAGACTGACTGGCTTTCGTATTATATCGATTTTATGGTTGCCTCGCCGAGGAGAAACATTTTACCTCAGTGTAGTCAATATCTCTTGTTGTGACATTCCAGGCCACATACACTCCGTCTTTCAGAGCCATAGCTAACGTTCCCCCGTGCCCCCCCTTTCAGATTATACTTCACCATTTGCTAAGATACAGGAATAGCCTGGCGAATCACAGTTGGAGCACCATGATATAGCTGCTAATGTTTTGCCTGCATTATTACACCAACAAACATGATCCAGAGCTCTCGGTAATTAGATTCTTTTGAATTAGATTGGCCATTCAGAAGCGTCATTCACCATTCTCTAGGTTCTGAGTCATGTATTCAGGAGATATTATGTAGCAGTGCAGTGCATTAGACAAGTTTTTATGTCTCTACAAATAAAAGCATATTGTTACACTGATTGGCATTTGACAAACCTGTCGTTCTTACACAATGTGTCGAGGTTACAGCCCAATGTGCGAGCATGTCAAAGCTCACAAAAAAATTACCCTTACAAAGCCATCTGCCTGCAATGCAAAGTTATATGAAGGGCATCAGGCAGTCAGACAGAAGCAAGCTGAAAGGCAGAGTGACAGCCTCGGATGATGGCTCTACTAGATAAACAGAAGCCCGCAAATGAAAGCCTCTCAGAATACCATCATCCGCTGTCACAATGCAATTACGGAACTGAATGATAGCAAGATAGAGGCTCCCGCAAATGGAATGATAAAAGTATTGACTGATTTGATTGAATGATTAAAATAATGCAGACATAAAATGAAAAAAGATTGAAGACTGTTACAGGGAAATAGGTGAGGAAGCATGATACTGAAGGCTTGTCACTCCTGTCTTCACTTCCACACAGACAAGCATATTTGCTCATTGTTTGCTGTGCTCTTTCTCTCTCCCTCTCCCCTCCCCCTCCCCCCTTTCCAGGTTGCTATTTCTGCAGATGTCAAAGAAGTTCTGTTAACTGATGGAAATGAAAAGGCTATCCAAAGTATCCTTATTCAGTTAGAAAACTGGTGTGTTGGATTCATTCCATTTTGTTGGGTTCATGCTCAGTGTAAAAATAGAACAAGGGGTTATATAACAATATGCATTATTTATATTGTGGGTGTGCATTTGTGTGGGTGTCTGGATGTACATATAGATATAAATTCATATTAAATATAAAACACCCACATCTTGAATAATTATTTATTTGGGCAAAAAATTGTATGTGATTTTTTGAGAAGTGGAGAAGTTAACTATATAATTATATAGTGTTTCTAAACATATATTCACTTATTTCCTTTTATTTTTATTATTAAGATCAATATTTGTCCGTTTTTAGTGATTTCATTCCAACAACATTGAAATTAATTACATTAATTACAGCTGTTGTTGCAAGTTTTTAAAATTCAACATAAGCTGCAATAAAAATTTCTATTTCTTTTATTTGGCTATTTTACACTGAGTTTGCTTTCAGATATTATAGTATGTAAATACATCCCTTTTGCATATTTATCTTATTTTTTCAGTTGGGTTGTATTTAATCATGTATATACAGTATCACTCCTTGCAACCTGTCCCTAACTTCATGCAAGATGGATCTGCATTCAGTTAATGAACATTGTCCAATATTTCCCTTGGACCAAGATTTTCAAATATTTCTATGCATTCCATACATTTTTATTATTATCAAATTTGAATTCATTTTATATTTAATCCTATTAGTATATATGCAGGTAAACAATTTACACTTTAATGTGACTGCAAATTATTCCCCCTGAGTTAACTAAGTGTCTACAATAGCACAAGAGCTGAATCCCATAGTGAATATTAATGGCTGTCAGAAATTGAGAAGGAGCTGCAGAAGGTATCTGTTTGCTTTGCTTCTTGATGATAATGACATTTGCATGTTAAGGGCCTTCCTTTGGCAGGTGATATTCTAATGTCAAAGTTACAGAGAAATCTTTGTTAGTGCCATCAAATGATCTTCTTTCTCAAGTCTATTTAAGCTTTAGAGGGACATTTTTAAGAAGGGAAAAAATGTGGTTACAATGCATGTTTAATTCTAATATAGGATATTGTCTCGCAAACTTAAAGAACACATTTATTCTTTTTGTGGACTCTCAAGGTAGCTATAACTGTTTCAGTTAGTTGGAGAATTCAGAGATAAAAGCAGACCTAACTAGAAACACAACCTTCTTTAAAAAAAATGATGTACAAGAGCGTAAAATAAAGGGAACAGAGTCTTGTAATATTTATCCAGGAAAATAGGACTCCTCCTACTTCAGAAAATAAGATCTAATTATATGTAATATAAGTACAAGATCTAATTATATGTAATATAAGTACAATGGTCAAGTATCACACTTTGCTTTACATTATATCTGTATGCGCGTGCATGCACGCACACACACACACGGTAAATATCTTTATAAATGAATAAATGTGAGACAATGTAGCAAAAGTAACTTCTTTCATATCCCAGTACTCAACTTCTGTGTGACCATGTACAGCCTGGTGTGTTGGATATTAAATATTGCATCCTCTTTTAGATGCCTATACATTTATCCATCAAAATCGGCTGTAAAATTTTACTGGCTGGATCCATAATAATAAATAAATGTTTTACCAAATTAATTTAGCACTAAGAGGCTTAGTTTTTACTTTCAGTTTTATTGGGTTATACTTTGGTGTGATCTGATGCGTGTACGTGGTACTAAGATTCACTCTTAAATAATTTTATGTAATTTTACTTAAGTAATGTAAGACAGATTTCCTATCTGAGCTTTTTAAAAAGACAACAAATGTAACAGTGTAACACCAAATAGAATACATGTGGTGGTGAAGCATTATTTGCTTAAAATGAAAAATCATGTAGATACATTTCCAGTAAAATAGTTTTGTAAATATATCCTATTCATCCTTTCAATACTATTTCCGTGATATGTGACAAATTAATTGTCTATAACCTCCCCAAATAAATACCCTGCATCTTTTAATTCTAAATTGTTTAAATTTATACCCTATTAAAAAGCAATTAAATTAAAATGCTGTTCTTGTTTAACAATAAAGTTTACTTTTGCTCTTTAAACTTTTTAATAACTCCAAATTATATGCCAGTCTCCCTTTTTATAACTCTGTAATCCCTGACACCATCATATCAAAAAAATACCTTTCGAAAAGTTAAAATGGTGTCAATCCGGGAAGAGGGGGAATTGCAGTAAGAAGCCAGGAAATCACTGAGCAAGCCTGTTAATTATTCTTAATAGGCAAGATGAACACATTCAGCAACCAACGACTGCATCAGAGAAATGTCATTGAAAATTGACTTGGAATAGTGCTTTGGGTTTGAGCATCCATTTTTATATTATTGTCATTATCCTACTTATTATTTTTGCTCTTATTAGTGTTATTCACGGGGGATATCAAAGGGTTCTTATTTTTGTGAAATTTTACATTTGAGAGAAGTCACATATTCACATCCCATCAGTCATTGACGGTTTTACTGTCAGTTCATTTGTGTGAGTAGTAATTTCATTTGCTATTGGGTTGTCAAACCATGTGCTCTCTAAATGCAAAATCAATATCGATCGATATATGGAACAAAAAAACCCCTCTCTATTTGTATTAACTATTTCAGGTTTTAAGCCATTTTGGTTCATGTCATTTTAATGCTAATATTCCTGAGCAATGCTATCTGACATACTGCAAATGTATTTCACTTATTCTACATAGATAGTACCTAGGTCATCCAAATCTTTTAAACTACAATACAAACAAATGAAACTGCACTTCAGAAAAACATTATTTGTAATCTTTAATAAGAGAAATAAGGAGTCTGTATGGGTATATTTTGAAGAGTTTTATTGTTTGAGATAAAATATGCCGAGAGAAAGGAACGATGCCAAAATGAAATTTAGTAATCAATCTGAACATAAGATTTATATCTTTTAAATGAGAATAAATGTTGATCTGATTGTGAAGGTTCTATGCTACTCAGTGTGTTTAAGAAAATAAAAGTTGGGTGAACTTTCATTGAAAGTTTCACATTCATAGAACATATGAATATTTTAAAAATATTTAACACATCCCTTAAGGTCATCTGCTGTCTATGTTATTTACTCTCCTGTATTTATATACATTTTTTCACATGAAATTGTGGGGAAAAAAGGGATACATTTTGGGTGCAATTAAATCATTCCATAATATAAATGTAGCTATTAAATATAGCTATGGAATTTTGACTAATCTAAAAAAAAATCTAGGTTAAAGCTGTGTGTGTTGAGAATATGGATTTTTGTAGTAATGCAAGTCACTTATAGTTCAGTAACAGTTAGGTTTGTGTTCAGTAACAGTGGGATGTTTGTATGTGTGTAACCTGGTACAGGGCTAAATTCCTAAGGCAACTTATACCTAAATCAACATTATTGAAATTGAAATTATTGAAAGGTGTTACAAGAATTAAATTTGAGAGCTTCATAGGCCTGTATTCAATTTACAGGTACGTATGTGTTCAGTTACAATATTTAAGTCTCCCTCCCTCCCATGATTTAGATAATGTTATTTTACAGAATTCCATGAAATATTTTCAAAGACAAATCTAAGCTACAGGGCGAAGTAAACATTAATACTGTCATCTTCATCTTCATCATTGTTGTCTTATAAATCATTATTGATGAATATGTGTGAACAAAGAAACAAAATGCAAGCATTTTTCTAATAGTATTCTAATCAACATAAACTGCTAATGTTTATGGTCATTCATGCCTACTGAATATTTAACAGTAGTCAATAAGTATGGATTTGTTTCTTTGGACTTGCACAAAATATTGTTGCTACTTTAGAAATAGTTGGTGTATCTGCAAAGTTTGTTAGATTTAGATAGCTACTTCTTTGTCAGATAATTCTGGACTAATTCAGCTCAAATTATTCAGGTTTGAAAATCACATTTATTGCCAGATCATGTAATTTTAAATTCAAATGCCTAGAAATATTGAGAAAAAAATAAGCTTCATTTCTATGTAAACATATTAAAGATTGAAATTTATATCTATGTTCCATCTGGGTGACTTTTGGTCATCTCAGCTTAGACAATAATGATGCTTTAAAGATTTATATATATGTACATGCGTACATCCGTACGTACACTACATACAAACATACATACATACATACATACATACATACATACATACATACATACATACGAACGACAGGGTTCTTATTTTCTTTTGACCCCTGAAATATGGCCTTATTTTTGGGGAGGTCTTACTATTTGTGAGGTGCAGGAGGAGGCGAATGTGGTCACTTCATGGCTGCTGCTATGTTGCAATATTTTCAGGGAGGGCTTATTTTCAGAAAAACAAGGTACATACATACATACTATCAAGGCAAAGACAGAGAACTGAGTGCTGGTCTTATGTTTAGGGCTACAGCAGTCATAATCTCTCACCAGGGAGCACCTGGGAACAGTAATCCAAATATCTGAGGGCACCAGGTTAGCCACTGTCATGCTAGATGTTGGAGTTTTGGCAGTGTGACTATTATTATGAGATAAACCCAGGAGCAAAACACAGCACACAGAGCCTTTATACAATTAATAGTGGTTTATATATACATATATACAGACATGGTAGATAAATCTCTTACCACTCAGCTATGGACACAAGGAGAGAAATGAGATACATGACGAGAGAGAGAAATGCTTTCTAATGGCCATCTATATATAGTTACGTCTTAAAAAGAGCCGAGATGGCGCAGTGGTTAAATGCAGCACTGCAGGCTACTTCAGCTGATTGCAGTTCTGCAGTTCGGCTGTTCAAATCTCACCGGCTCAAGGTTGACTCAGCCTGCCATCCTTCCGAGGTGGGTAAAATGAGGACCCGGATTGTTGGGGGCAATATGCTGACTCTGTAAACCGCTTAGAGAGGGCTGAAAGCCCTATGAAGTGGCATATAAATCTAACTGCTATTAAAAGGGTAAATGACTTGTGTGGTCCCTATCAGAATCTTGAATAGGAGATACATGTATTGCTGAATCATCCTCATTGCATCAGCTTACAGTTTACAGCTTACAACCATACATCAAGAAAGATTTTTATGTATATTTATTTAGAATAGGAATGGTGCAGCATATTTAAACTTCATTAAAACCTGTTGTTACACAATAATCCTAATTCTTATGTCCGATTCTAGCTTTTTAATTTTTGTTAAGGTAATTATATTGGTGACAGGATAAATAAGCTTTTGAGCAACCTACACAAAAGGAAGATGATTAAGGCATTTCTGAATGGCACCCATTCAGAATAGTCTATCAGTGCCTTCAGTGGAATGCATATTCTGCTACATTTATTTAATTAATTTTAAATTTATATAGCCATCATCTTACTAATGTGACTCTGGGCACATTGTTTTATAAACAAAAATAAACTCAAGGTTGAGTCAGCCTTCCATCCCAGTATAGCACAATTTAAAATCTGGTTTCCATTATTTTTTTCTATTTTCTATATTTTTCTAGTTTATGTATTCATTAAATTGAGAAATAAGACCAATTGCAAACAATTCTTCTCACTATATCAGATCTCTTTAATGTAGCCTATTTGAAATCAGAAATTAATTTACAAGTATTTTTCCCACTGAAATAAAAACTGAAGCACACATCATTTTACAAAAATGGAAATGATGTCTCAAAAGTATTTTTTCAAAAAGGCAACTGGAGGATGAGTGTTTTTTTCTTTTCCCTTGAGGAAGAAGAAGTCATTTCACTTCTCATCCAAGAAGCTTCATCAGTTCTGGCTGGCTGCGGGAGGATGAGTGGAATGGAGGCAGTGGCGGGTTCCTACAGTTTCGGACCGGTTCAGCCAAACTGGTAGTGGTTTGGCAGCCTGGGTCATTAGAACCAGCAGCGAGCCAAGTCTGCCATGCCCCCGAACCAGTTCTCCGGACAGCACCATAGGCGCTGCCATCTTGTTTTTTGCTTTGCGCATAACAATTTTTATTGCAATGTGCATGCACGCGCAGTGCATCAAGTATGCACGCATGGCACGCCCATGAGCGAGTGCACCCCCGGGTGGATGGAAGGATGAGTTCTGACTATGTAAAGGATACATCAACTTAAAGGAAACATTTCTTCCTCCTTAAGTGAAAAATGAGATAAAATCTAAGACAATGCTTTCTAGCAAAACTCATATCTAAATGATTATGATTAGTTGCAGTCAGCCAGATATTTAGACTGGATTTGATATTTTAAACTATCTATGGAATCCTTTCCAAGAACCTTGGATACTGAGATGTTATTAAAGATTTCATCACAGGACGTGATCAATTCCAAGGAAAGCTGCCTTTTGCAATTGACCTATAGTGGTTTTGTCAATGCCAGTAGTCTTCACATGGTGCTCCAGATCTTATGGAATTGCATCCAAAGCACCTATCACTATGGTACTATCTTTGCTTTCTTTTGCTTTCTTCTATTGGCAAGTATTTATATATTGCGATTTTCTCCAGTTCTTTCCCCCCCCCCCCCCCCTATTCTGCTGTCTACAGGTACTGCCATGTCTACGATCCAGACTGTTTTGTCTTTCTTATTAACAATTGCTAAGTTTGGGGTATTACGTGGCAGATGCTTGTGTGAATGCCAATAAAATTTGTTAGGCAAATGATATTTATTGCAAATCTTCCAGTGCACCATTGTTGCTATTTTGTCATGTGATTGTTTGTAGTCAGTTTGTGACAGCTAAGTAGGTGGTCCACTGTTTCTTCAGCTTTTTTTTTCTTTTTTGCAAAAGTGGCAATTGCTGTTTTCTCAATTCTGGCTTCCTATGTTGGTGTCATATTTCTTATTACTATTACATTTGAATAAATAATTCTATCCTGCTTTTATTTCATCTAGGAACTACACATATCCCTACTTAATTTCAACAAAGTTGCTGGGTTTTGTTTCTTTGGTCTACCACTTACAGTACCTTTGGGAAATTGGAATGCATGCATACACTGTACAGAACGCAGCCGCGCGAGTGATCGCGGGTGCACCCCGATTCACCCGCATTACACCTATCCTCCGCGAGCTGCGCTGGCTACCTGTCGATCTCCGGATGCGCTTCAAGGTGCTATTGACCACCCATAAAGCCCTACATGGCAGTGGATCTGGATACTTGAGAGACCGCCTTCTGCCAATTACCTCCCTACGGCCTATAAGATCTCATAGGTTGGGCCTCCTCCGCATCCCATCGGCCAGCCAATGTCGGCTGGCAACCACAAGGAGGAGGGCCTTCTCAGTAGCGGCCCCGACCCTTTGGAACGAACTCCCCGTAGAGATCCGTACCCTCACCACCGTCCAGGCCTTCCGCACAGCCTTGAAGAACTGGCTCGCCCGTCAGGCCTGGGGATAAGGACCATTACCCCGCCCGAATGTTGTATGCATGTTGCGTATTATTTTATTATGTGTTGTCGTCTTAGTACTGTATTGTATTGTATTCCCCTCTCCCTGGTTTCTGTGAGCCGCCCTGAGTCCCCTCAGGGAAAAGGGCGGCCTACAAATAAAATCAATTCCAATCAATTCCAATTCCAATTCCAATCAGTAAATAAATGAAGTAAAGTTCAACAAGATTTCCTTAAGATTTTTCTATGTATATATGTACATGAGTGAAGGGTGACACAGTAGACATGTACATATACATATCATTAATTACAATTTTCAAGAGTCCTTTCATGTTGAAAAGGCTTACTTGATCAGAACATATTTACAGATAATTCTTAACTTACGTTATAGATGTATGTGATATCATCACAAGAAATAAAAAAGCTGGAGTGTTCAGAGCTAAAGCCATCTCAAGCAGGTAAGATGTTTCATATTCTTCACAACCATTATTTTATATTACTACTCTTAAAATGAAATCAAATGCTAGCTTGCTTGAAAACCTGCTTGATCCCCATTCAAAATCAGATTTATCAAGCAAAAATTATAAATTAATAGTGTAATATATATTGACTATGCATATCTGGGTGCATCTATATGATTTTTTAAAAGTTCTGAAAAGTGAACTTATAAAAACATTTGCTTTACTTTGTGTATGTTTTGCAAGGTGTGAATTATGTCAGCTACATAAAACATTTGTATACATATAAGGAACTATTATTGTTAAGGAACAATTATGAACTTTGTTTATATATTAATATTTTACGTATCTATCCAGTAACTGAATACAAATTATGTTTGAACTTTGGAAAGAATATGTCTCTGTTTAACTGTACCCCATGCAGAAACAAGCATACCTCAGGGATTGCTTAATCCATGCATTGCATCCCAAAGTCAATCCCAAACCTTTCAAGATAAATCTGAAAAAGAAATTATCCATAATCTAGAAAACTGCTGCCAATTCCTGTAGACATTATTTTTTAGTTAAATCAATGATATAAAGCAGTTTCCTTGGTTTTTATTTTCCTACCTCTAAATGATTCCACAAGGATATTGGCTAATGTGATCCTGGCCTCTAGGCCATTATTCTGATCCAGATGTCCCTATGTTCTTAATGCTATTTATTAGGTATGCCTTGATGAAATTAAACAATGAATAATCGCTTCCTAAACTAACCCCGTGTAGTTATCAAGAAACAATAGCCCAGTTCATTTCAGATTAATTTGTATCTGTTTCTAGATAAAGTTGAGCAAAGGACTAGCATCATTGGAAAGAGGTTAAGAAGCAAACAGTTTTCTGATAATGATTGACCACATACTCCATATCTGTAGTATTACTTCATGTTCTCATTTCTCAAAGTTCTCTTGTTGGTCTGTTTTTCTCCCCGCATGCAATTTTTTCCAATACAATTACTTGGTAATAAGGATATTGCACTCAAAGCTTCTAAGATTATTTTTGAATAGACATATGTGTGCTTGTGTTGAACATGGAATAATCAAAAGATGATGGATTGCCCCAAGATTAATTCATAGTTATGAATGACTAAAAAGAATAGGATTTAAGTTAGTGGATTTCAATAATTCTAAATTTGATAATCCACTGCAGTTGAATCCTTTTTTATAGAGATCTGCCTAATATTTCACTTTCAAACCAGAGGCTGTAAATGTTGAAGAAAAATGGGGAAAAATAGATTTGCATTCACATTGCAGTAATCATTGCTACCTGCAATCAATATTTATTAAAATTTTGTTGCTAAGTCAATAATTTTATATTTTGAGATTTGTATGGTCATTTATTTATTAATTTATTCTTGCCATTATTGCCAAATATAAAATATGTATATGTTTGTGTGCTTAGAATATACAGTGTGGGATTATATATACTTTAAAACACACATGCACAAACACACAAACATATATTCAAAATTTCATTTCCAAGAAGATCTCAGGTTTCAGTTTATTGTGAATAAGCCTCTTTTTAAATTGCTATGCACCCATATATTCTGTAGGTTTCAAATTGCCATGCAGTATATGTAGGTCCATCTCTTGTCAAGATTTCCAACCTGGTCTTTTAGATATCAATCAAAACACATTTTCAACAATGTCCTCATTTACATTTATCTAATGTTTAAGGTCATTTGTGATCATTTGAGTGTATTTCAGCATATAGAATCAGTGAATAATAGATTTCAACTCCATGCTGTGAAGAAAGATTGTGTTTTTACAAGGCATAATGTTGTTTACTGGGTGTTAATAATCACTAATTAATAAACATATCTAGATTTCTGAAATGTTGCATTTTCTGCTTTGGAAAATGTCAAGTGTTTAACACAGAGTACAATAGCATTTTCTGCTTTTATGCATGAAATAATTTCATTACAGAAAAATACATGATGTTGCATTTCAATATAGGTCATACTAGTTATTTTTATGAACCGTACATTCACATTTAAAACTTTTAATATAAATAGGATTTTTGTAACCTACTGTATTCTTTAACATTTCCTGGTGTTCCTTGTTTCTTTTCTACTGATATCTATAGGTTGTTGTGAATTTTGCTAAAATTAATAGAATTCATCTGCAACCATAAGAATTTAAATATGATTTTTGGAGCACTGAATAATCCTTGTCTGCAAATTCCTTAATCAAAGTTATATAATTTGATAAATATTTCTAGTAAGACCTAGGCTTTAGTTATATTTTGAATTATTGCTATACACAATAGTATATCAAAGAGACATGTTACACCTCTGTTCAAGAGGCATGAATGGAGTTTTGTTTGGGGAATAGGTTGTTATGTTTACCTTCTGAAGTAGAAGCTCTGGCAGGTTTTCAGTAAATTACTGGTTACCATTATTTCCCCTTCCTGAGGAACAGAGAGTATCAGATGTGTAAGGCCAGTCTGATTGATTTTGAATGTGGAGCAAATTAGACAGATTGACTACCATTTTTTCATATAATTAAAAACACTATAAATTGGAATATGATGAGAAAAACAGCAGAAGAAAAAGAGAAGATACCACAAACTGCCACAAGTTCCATATCTGTAGGAAGACATGGTTAATGGTGCTGATGAAAGTCTTTTGTCAATAGTTTGATACTTACTGAATTTTATCTGTTGAGTTTTATTTCAGTTTTCTTGAAATTTCAGCTCTTCTTTCTAATTTCATGTCATCAATTTACACCCTTTCTTCAATTACAGTTTTCCTAAGTCTCAACCAGGATATTACATTAACATAGGTAGTAGCAAGTAATTACTTTTCTAAAAATCTACAAAAATTAAAAATATTCATTAAATTTCTATGCTAATTATAGGAATTCTATTATGTAAATTTTGATTATAGCAATAGCAATATCACTTAGACTTACATACCGTTTCAGAGTGCTTTATAGCTGTATCTTACAGAGTCAGCATATTGCCCCCAACAATCTGGATCCTTGTTTTACCGACCTTGGAAGGATGGAAGGCTGAGTCAACCTTGAGCCTGATGAGAATCGAACTGGCAGTCAGCAAAATTAGCCTGCAATACTACATTCTAACCACTGCGCCACTAGGGCTCCTATTATGGCTCTCTTATTTATTTAGAAATAAATAATTTCCTAGTTTAAATCTAAAACAAATAAATAAATCTGTAAGGGTTTTATTCCTTATTGGCCATACATTGGTCTTCACTGATGAAAATATGGAGGGTATGTTTATAGTTTCTTAGCTAGTCTTGTGTCAGTTTTACCCAAAACATTTACTGTAAATTTTCAAGGAATGAGCTAAGTTTCACAACTAAATTAGAAATTTATCATCCATGTGGGATTTCCAGCACTTAAAGATGATCCATGATGCCTAACGTATCATTTCTGGGAACAGTCAACAAAAGCACAATAATCTAAGTATCTGAAGATTTTTCCACTACCCTTGGCCATGAGACAGGTGTTAATAACAGTGCCAGAAGAAACAGTAAGCTATCTTTATAAACTAAGCTACATATGATAATTGTACAGCACAACTATTTATTTGGGGTGGGGGGAACCTTTTAGTTTTACTAATGAAATATTTACAATCTCTTGATGATGCTAACATCAAGATTTTCAATAATAATGTCTCTAATTTCTAAACAATTTTGGAAAAACAAGCAATATTTTCATGACAAATAAGATTCAATTTTCTGTCCTTAATTGTATCAAAATTAAAAATAAGGGAAGGTTCTTAACAGCAGATACAAGCTTTGTCTGCAAAAGATCTGAGGATCAATTCTTATAATCCTTTTGCCTAGAACTGGGCAAATCTGTTATCTAAAATACTGATAAATCCCAATTGGACAGTGGGCAGAGTTAATTCCAAAGACAAACATCTGGTCTTTGTGCTTAGGTTTGTTCTCAAGATTCTCAAAGATGAGAATCTTTATCTGAGCATTGTATCCACCCCCAAAAAATATTGTTTTGACAGGCATTAGTTTGATAATATTGATCATTTATTTATCTCTAACAATATATGAATTATTTATAATTCATATATTGCTTTGCTTAAGCAAAGTGGTAGTGTATGATATTAATATATGCACAAGTGAGAGAATACAACTATAATTTTAATAAATACAATTGTTCAAGGATTGAATTAAGTTGAATTAAATTACTCTGATTCCATTTGATTTTATTAAATTATAACAAACAACTACAGTGATAAAATATCTCATTTTTTCCTGATCTTTCCTTGTTAATTGCCAAGCTAAATATCTGAATTTTCTAACTTTTAGCAGAGCTAAAAATGAGAAATAGAATGATTTGGGCAAGGAAAAGGGTACTAATAGAGTGTTATAAACATTTGATCTTAGTGATAGAAGGGACTGACAACAGATGTAGCAACTTTTTCCTGTGTACTTGATTCTCGATTTAGCTGCCCATTCAACTGCACAGGAAAAAAAGCTCTATTTAGAGACTGCCAACTGATAATTCTCTCTCCTCCTTTTCCCGCCTCCCCCAATCCCTGGATTAACAGTACATGATAGTCTGTGGGGGAATGGCAGCTACTTGTTCTCTGAAATTCATTGGAAAGCTACGTCCTACGCTGGGAGGAGAAAAAATGAGTATTCATTATAGGGTAGCCGGTAAGAGAATTGCATACAGTATAACTGCTGTTAAGTTTGATCACAGATTTAAATGTAATTTTCTCTCCAAAGCATAACATTGCTTTTCATTATCTTTATCTGAAACAATAGAAAGATGGGCATCTGCTTTGACCATTTACCACATCTTCACAGATTACCTGAGTACCATAATTATTGGGAAGGCACTTCTCAGTTGTAGAACCTAGTCTTTCTAGATTCCTGAATGAGCCTTCTATGGTACCATTCACTCACTCACTCATTCGAACAGGAATGTTAATGAATAATACTGGTATTTTAAAAAATATCTCTATGCATAAATATATTTTGTAGTGTAATAAACATTAATTAAACTGTAGTGATAGCAACAGCAAGAGCATTTAGACATATATACCGCTTCATAGTGCTTTACAGCCCTCTCTAAGCAGTTTACAGAGTCAGCATATTGCCCCCAACAATCTGGATCCTCATTTTACCCACCTCAGAAAGGTGAAAGGCTGAGTCAATCCTGAACGGGTCAGGATTGAACGTCTGGAGTGAACAGTGAGTTAGACTGCAGTATTGCATTCTAACCGCTGCGCCACCATGTAATATTTATCTGTTTGCATTTTTATTTTTTTAAGTGATTGAAAAGACTACCAACTCTTTTGTGTCCTTGTAAACAGATATTGCAAAAAATGTTCAAGATTGAAATAATTTATTTCACTCTTGCCTTGCACCTGCAACAAACAGTACCTGAGATTAGATTCTCATTGAAAATCACTGATGAAAAAATGGTTTCCCACTTAAATACTTTTTCATATATTGTTTTTAGCAAGGCTTCCATTCTTTCATTGGTGTGCACTTATTTATAGTTTCCGTTGTCTACATATTTTGGAATTTATCAGTTGGGGAATATAATATCCCTGATCACATTGGTCAAGATCAGTCAAAAGGGAGTACTCTCTGAAGTTAATATGTGTTTTTGCCATGTTGCTATAAAGAACATGAGTTAGATATTTTTAGCCTGCCATTCCAGCTGCCAAAGGAAGATGTGTGATATCAAGGTGCAATATTCCCATATTTTATTCACAATGTACTGTAAACTGGAGCTTACCTGCGTTTGGGGATTTAGTCAACAACTTACTTGTTGAGGTGGCGCAGTGGGTAGAGTGCAGTACTGCAGCCACTTCAGCTGACTGCTAGCTGCAGTTCGGCGATTCAAATCTCATTGGCTCAAGGTTTCCTTCCAGCCTTCCATCCTTCCGAGGTGGGTAAAATGAGGACCCAGACTGTGGGGCAATATGCTGACTCTGTAAACCACTTAGAGAGGACTGAAAGCCCTATGAAGCGGTATACAAGTCTAACTGCTATTGCTATTTACTTACTTACTTACTTAACTTACTGATTTTCTACCTTTATTATTTTTATACATAGCCGAAGGTGGTGAACACATATGATACTACTACTCCTATTTTCTTCACAACAACCCTGTGAGGTGAGCTGAGAGAAAGTGACAGAGCCAAAGTCAGCTGGCTATCATGCCCATGTCAGGAATAAAACTCACAATCTTGCAGTTTCTATCCTGGTGCCTTAATCACTAGACCAAACTGGCTCTCTTTATTTTATTCCTATTTATACCTATTTCCTAAATCCTCTGGATAAGTTAAGTTCTGGATAAGATACCATAATTTTTGGAGTATAAGACACGCCAGAATATAAGATTCATCAAGATTTTGAAGAGGCAAATTAAAAAAAAGTTTTTGCCCTCTGCAGACCTCCTAAAAATGGACTGCTTTTTGCAAAAACGGGCCCATTTGTTGTAAAAAAAAAAGGGGGGGGTATGCATAGCCTTTAAGAGGCTTATAGAGTGCTCCTGGGGACAAAAAGCCTGTCTTTCACTCATTTTTGCCCTCCCCAACCCCCAGGAGCACTCTGGAAGCTTCCTAAAGGCTATGCACGGTCATTTTTGCAAAGGGGTGGGTTTTTGGGAGGCCAAAAATGCTGTATTCAGTGTATAAGATACACCCAGATTTTCACCCTCTTCTTTGAGGGAAAAAGGTGTTTCTTATACTCCAGAAAATACGGTAGCTGACTGACTAATATAGAATTGTGATAACTATATATAATGCATGCTTACTCTTAAACTTCACTTTTCTTATTAATGCCATACAGTTGCTTTTATCCTACATATACTATCACTAAACTCTCCATTATGTATTTAGGTAGATGCTGAGGCTGAATTATATGGCCACATGTTGAGCATCTACATATATTGTGTTTCCTTTGTATAGATTTTTGGAATGATGTTGATTTGCTTCCTGGGCTGATGAGGGAAAAGGTCTTCTCATACTTTTTACTGCCTTTCAAATGTAGATTCACAAATGATAATTACCATGCATTGTGGTTTGAATTATACTACTGGGAGAAAATAGGATTTCAAGATAATAAGCCATTCCTTTCTGCCCTTTAACCTGTCATAGTAATGTGTCCTTGTTTGGTTTATTTAAATCAATGATTGGATTCCATTAAAAAATTGGAAAAGAGGTGGTGTTATTTGTCCATTTACCTTAATATGGAAAAATTTATAGAGCTGGCCAAAACATGTCTGAAATTGTGGAGAGGTGCTTCCATTCAGTATAGTTTGCACCAAATCAAATATATCAGGAGGATCAATTATTTGACTTTGTATAAAGAAGTGTCCTAAGCTGCACTGTTGTCTGCAGTGCAGGCAGCGATTTTCTTATCTTCAGCAGAGATCACCTGCCCCTTTTTTGCCTTTAATTTTCTTATCCTTAACTGGAATTGAAAGTGAGAACCTTTTGCATGTCCTGCACTAAAGAGCTATGGTTTATTGCCCTTACATAAGGAAAGTTAACATGGATTATTAAAAAAAGGTATTTGAAAAGTTTTCAAAGATGGAATATTGTATCTGCAGCTAGACCTTCTAGAATAGAAGCAGTAAAGTGTGCTCTTTCTCACATTTGAATGTGTCTTAAGGATCTTGAATTGACTCTGATAATTTTTATACTACCTGAAAAAATAACTGAGCTTACTCCAGGAAATCTATTAAATATATATATATATATATATATATATATATATATATATATATATATATATATATATATATATATATATATATATATATATATATATATATATATATATATATATATATATATATATATATATATATATATATATATATATATATATATATATATATATATATATATATATCCTGTGCAAGAGAGTTTTTGCTACTTTCCCAGTTAAAATGGCTGAGGCAAAATATCAGAAGGTGGCAGAAGTAAGCAGGTGTTACTTCTTCCTATCCCCTTCAAAGGTTGGTTCCATTACTCAAATCTAAAAAATGATCTCTCTTCTGGTTTAAAAATTGTGTAATTGAAAATGAATCACAGATATTTGTTCAAAATTTGGAGAGAGGCATGTAATGTAATTGAGTCAGTTACTTAGCTTTTATGGTGTGTGTGTGTACTGGAATAGCCCAAAGAGTAATATAACATTTTATTTTATTAGAAAGTATATTTTAGAGTATGGTTCTTTTGAAATTAAAAAAAATCTAATGAAATATATAATGCAAGAAGAAGGTTAAGAATCCAGAAGCCTTTAAAGTGCAGTGGTTAATGCTGGACAGTCATCTTCAATATATGTAGAGCTGATAAAAAGGATTTAGAAAAAAATAATAATCATAAACTTTGCAGTTCTTATTTGTCTTCATGGATTGCCTTTCAGTGGAATGACAGACTAGTGATGGCCTTTAAAACTAGCAACTCAACCACTAGCTGCTGTTGCAGCTTCAGGGTTGTTGTTTTTATTTTAAAAAAAATCAAAATCAAATGAAAACTAGCAACCCCACCAACTTACCTTTACCTAATTTTCACTGTTGTAACCTAAGTTTCCACGGAAACAGGGTTGAAAAAGCCGCCAGTAGCCAGCAGGCAGTCAGCAGCTGAGAGTGAGAACTCTCCTTTGTCACTTTCCACTAGTGGATGCCTGCTGAGTCCTGAAAGTGCCAGTTTGCAAAGCCACCTAGGTTTCGAAAATGTGTACCCGCTTTATAGTTTAAATGGGTGTGAATGTATGGGTCTGTATATGTATGCATGTATGTACTTGGGGTTGTGCGGTGATTAAATTAACCTACTGTTTTCCCCCCTTGGAATGGCACAATACATTCCAGGAGGGTAAATTAGTGAGTGAGTTCTGCATTATTATTTTGTTAGTCTGTTATTCTACACAACCTTCCCCCATGATGTTGTACATCAACAATGATTTTTTTCAAACATGCTAATAATTTTCTATGTACATAAGACATATTGTTGAACAATAAAAAACATCTTTCACAAAGAAAATATTATGAATAAACCATAAACATGAATCATATAAACTACTGCTGCAGATTATCTTAACCAGAAACGGTTGTCAGCAGTGAATAAAAAGTCCTAAAACAGAAATAAATATGTATCAGACTGGCTATATCATTCCCCTTTTTTTCTAGCTTTTCTTAGCTTTTTTATCAATAATTGCAAATGAAACATGTATTCTTTTGATCACAAAACACAAAAAACCCACAACACAATAAATTTTGTAACAAAAGCACTTTTAAACAATATGCATATACTGTAAATATTATTTTTAAAGAAATAACCTCTCATTCCGGTAACTCATAATTTTGTTTTGGCAATGAAATTTAAACTCTTTTTTATATTCCAGATATTAGAATTAAACATGAACATAAATCTAAAGAAAACACTGGCTTTATCAATAATAAAGTCAGTGAACAGTTATCACAAAAAGCAGAGAAACAAGAAAACAATATTTTGGTTTGTAAATGTATACTGCAATTCAATAAGAAATTCTGCAATTTACTGTATACCAATTTAATTACTAAGGGGCAAAACTTTAGACTTCCTATATATTTCACTTTACTTACAGGAATTCTTTAACCAGCTGTTCACATAAAACTATATTTATAGTGGATGTCACTAATTTATAGGACTATATGCACTCTTTATGATCATGTTATGTACTTTTAATAAATCAATTATTTTGACTCTTGGTCAACATACTAAATGCACCTTTTTTTAGGAATGAAAAAGATAAAACGTATAAGTCCAGTTTTAAAAATATTTTCTTTCTTTCTAGCATTTTACGATGGGATAATGAGACAGATGTCTCTCAACTGGAAGGACATTTTGACATTGTTATGTGTGCTGACTGGTAAGTACATAAAAATCATAAAATTCATGTGAGGAAAAAAAATAGCTTTGCTGAAGTAATTGTACTGTGCTGCTTGCTGATGGCTAAGCAAAGTCAACAAATGAAGCACAAAGCCATCTTAACCTCAACAAATTAATATTCATCTCCATGTGACAGTTCTAAGGTAGTCTTCTATCACATAGTAACTTCTACCACATTATTTCCCAAAGATTGATTTTGAGAAGCATTTCCATTTTCTGGAATTGCCTCTGTTTCATGCTTGATGTATCAGTAAATGGACGACTTAGGCAAATTGCAAATAATTATGGCTCAGTGAGGAACAGTCTGGAGAAAAGGGAGTTTATCAACACAAACAGCTCAATTAGCTTACTTCTTAGGAAAGATCTGACTATTGATATAAGAGGATATATATTCTGTATTCCCCATTAAATCTTTGGGAATTTTCTCTCCATTTTTTAAAGCTGCTCACGAATATAACAACAGGCATTTCCTTAGTGATACTCAGATGTTAAAATTAATAGTAAATCAATTGCAATAAAAATAAATCGGATAAAAACATATTTACCATTGATTGATTGACAAGTTACAGAATGCTTTTTATGTATCTAAGTAAATTTGGTTGTTGATATAAAATAATGTTTATTTTTGGTGGCTTATCTAATTGTATAAAGTCCCCAATGATTTCAGTTGAAGTATGTTTTGAAAATACATTTTAACAGCAATATTGTGTAGCCTCTTGGATGCCAGTCTCTGACAGTCCACGAGATTTTGGCTATTGACTTCTGAAAAGCAATTGGCATATAAGATAAGAAGAATAAATATACATTTTAATGCAGATGTTCTTTATAAAAATATTCTAAATGACTGTAGTAACTGAATAGTTTAAGGAAGAAACTAACTATTGTATCCTTTAAAATAGTGAATTAAATTCATAAGCTATAGACGTGGTTTTGAAAATGCTTCTTTTAATAAAATATTTCTAGTTCTGTATAATGCTTTTCTTTGTCCTTTATTTTCTCCTTTTATGACTAACCAATGAATGAAACAGGCTTTCTTTTCCCAATGCATAGCCTTTCAGCAAAACTTCTTTGTTCCCAAAAAGGACAGACATGGGTTTCTAACTAATCGCTGATAATGTGCCTCAGAGATGCATCATCTGATTAAAATAAGGAGCTAAACAACACCATATGATTTCAGCAAGTAATTTAGTAAATGCCTTCCTCACCAAATATTAGAATGGATACTCTGGGTTTCATTGCACAGATGAAGTTAATGCTGGACAGGATTAGATCAGATTAAGTATGAAAGTCAGATCAGATTCTGGCGGACGTGAGCAGGAGGGCAGCAGTCTTCTCAGAGGCTTAGACAAGGCTTGCATAGGGATGTTCTCCAGATTATGTGGGTGAAGCAAGGTTTGCCAAGAGATTTTGAGTTAAATTTATTCTTCACACAAATATCAAAGCAACCTGACTATTGTATCTTGTTTATTCCTAATACTTGTCTTGTCATCCTATTAATTGGTAGAGAATATCAGAAACAACAAGATTTAATTTAACTTTTTAAAAGCTATGTATTATTGTTGTCTATTATTCTATTGTCTAATGAATATATTTCTAAAATTCCCAGAACAATTGTAGCCTCAGTAGAAAACAAAGAATTATAGTTAGTAAGTATACATTCACTAGTAGATATCAAATGCACTTAGTTCTGTGGATTTACCACAGTATTAAAACAAACATGCTTTAATTAATGCCTATCAAAAGAATAGCACAACAGATGCTTTTAACATTTAAAAAACTGAATTACATTTTGGCCTGGGACAAAGTACTATGTAAACATACCCTCATATTAGTTTGAGGAGCTAAATATTACATTTTTCTTTTTCTATCAGAAATAACTTACAGAGCTTATAGTGCAATATATAATCTGAATTATTAGGTTGATATTAAAATATATTTTCATTTTTTCTATTTGGAATTTCATTAAAACAATAACATTGGGTAATAATTCATAGTTTTATATGGGCTATGTTTGCATGTGCTAATATTTAAGAGGTTTCAAAACTGTGTAGAAATGAAAACAAAAAATAGATATGATAATTTTGTAATATCCATTTAACAACATTATCCAGATTGTTGTCAGCTGTTAAACTCTGGAATTAGAATACAGCAGAAACCTTGGTTCAAATATTAAGGGAAATGACAGATTCCTATTGTACTGTTTTAAAAAAAATTGGCATAGTACGATGCTCTGATTAGCTAGCCATTGGTACTACTTGATTCCATTTATTAAAATAAGAATAATGCAAGCTCCATTCATAAATAAATTCTGAAGTCAGGCTGAGATTCAAGTAAAATATGCATGATTATAAAACCCAGTGTTCTGCTAAGATACTTAAATTATATCTATGCTTGCATTCTGATGCACAGAAATGGAAAGGAAATTAATAAAGGTTTAAAATGTTAAGTAATTACAATAATAATCTATGACCTAATTCAGGTCAGACCAAATATAAAATAAATAGAAAAACAAGATTAAATAACTTGCAACTAGCTAACCCGCAAATATGAAATTTTGGGAGTATGGAATAAAGAATATTCAGACAAAAAATAAAGCAAATATTAGAGAAAAAATATTTCACAGTATTGTATACTAATAACATAGAATAAGGTAAAAGGAATGCAATACTTTTAGGCAAATTTGTGTGTATAGTTTAAGGCACATAAGGTGGGAAATGGTTTCTTCAACCATTATATAAAGAATGAAACTGGAAGTAAATGATCCAGTTTAGCTGTTTTATGCCATTCATTTATCAAATTGTAGCCACAACAATCCCGTACAAAATCTCAAACGATCCTGTGAATTTATGCTAATACCTTCAATCATGGCTTGACTTACCTGAAGCTACCAGAGCAACTTTGCCACTGCAGATGAAATGCTATTAAACACCTAGGAATTGGGAAAACATTGCCCGGAAGTGCCTTGGTTCCCCATCTTTTTTTCTTTCTTTGAGTCATTAAGTGTATTTCCTATGAGCTATTGAAATTTGATGGATCTATGGACAAAGCTGGATTATCACAGTGGCATTTTTATGCATTAAAACTCTGGCATGCAGCATTTTGAAAAGTGACTACAGTGGATATGAATTTAGCTTGTATAGCTAAATGTTACCAAATATCATCCTGCCAACAAAAGTGTGTTGAAATTTATGGCTGTGAAAATTGGACCATAAGAAAGACTGAGCGACAAAGAATTAAGGCCTTTGAACTATGGTGCTGGAGAAGAATCCTGCGAGTCCCTTGCACTTCAAGGTGATCAAACCAGTCAGTCCTAGAGAAGATCAACTCTGACTGCTCTTTAGAAGGCCAAATCCTGAAGATGAAACTCAAATATTTTGGCCACCTAATGAGAAGGATGGACTCACTGGAGAAGAGCCTAATACTGGGAACAATTGAGGACAAAAGAAGAAGGGGATGCAATGGAGTAATTGTTGGTATCTGAGAATGGAACAGCAACTGATTTTGTAGCTTTGATTAATGTAAAGGAGAAAGGTTTTTTAATGAGTTTCTTCCAGAAAACAAAATAAATAAAAACAGTGATATTCTTTGTCAGAAAGTACAGAGCTAATGGGATGGCAAGAGATAAGTACAGATCACATGGGGCTTGGGGAGGCACAGATTATCACCTGGATTTTAATAGAGGAAGTATCTCTACTCCTTCAATGTTTATATGAATGGCAAGTATGCATTTATTTCAGGCATCAGTCCATCCATTTACAGATAGTTTTAGTTTCAAGACTGGTTCATGTGAATACCATTGCTGATGTTCTTCTGATAGCTCTCACTGCAGTTAGCACTAACTGCTTATTGTTATAAAATGCACTATAGGTCACATTACCAAGAACACGCACGGGGTTGTCCAATTTTATAATTGTTCATTTTTATCAAGTTTTCCCATTTGTTTTTATTTTCTTTAATGATCTGATGGTGTGAAAATAAGAACTCAATTTCTCCCCATAATGAATGTGTTTCAGTGCATGACAGTTTTGTTGCTTACTGAAGTTATGCAGAACTGCTAATGACAATGAAGTGCAAACAACTCCAATTTGTATCAGAAGCATCATGGATGGTGGCACTTGGCTATCATAATACATGCAAAATAAAAAGATGTGACACTGAAACTTATTAAATGTAAACAGATAGCAGTGCTTCACAAATGCTAATAATAATTCACAAAGTAATAATTCACAAACAAAATATAAAATATGGGGGTTTCAACACAGAATGATATATTGCTTCCATATAATTAGTTTTTCTGGAATATCTGTCACCTAAATGGGGTTCTGTATATGCTAATTAAACTAAGCCACTCAGTCGTTCTCCCTACGCTTCTTACTGAAATGGCATAGAGGACAACAGAAGTTGCAATTTTGATATTCAATTTCATTTCAGTTGGTGAGTCTCCTGGGCCAGGGAAAAATATATCAACTTAGTCCTAATTAGGAATACACAAGTTGATGCAAAATCAATTGGTTTTGCCCCCAATTGAAAGAGTAGAGAACTACTCTTTCAATTGGAAGTAAAACCAATTGATATGTTGCTCTCTATTTTTTTCATATTTTGCAGAAAGAAAATTAACATTCCAGTTACTTTTACCAGATTTGGGGGGCCTTGGAGTGGCATGCCAGAGGTCATATTCCTACAAGTGGTATCAGAATTTTTAAAAATGGGGACATAGCAAAACTAAATCAAGTTTAATTTATAATTAAATGTAATTAAATTAAAACAATGTATCCCATTAATGTAAGTAGTAGCAACATGCACTGCATCATTGCAACATTGTAATGCTTTTCACAGAGCTGACTTCTTTGTAAGTCTTGCTGGAATTACCATGGAATCAAATTAGTGTTTCTACAAATTGATGAGGGGAAGAAAATGAATTTTCTAGCAATTTTTGTCATGCTTTCTGGGTAAAAGTTAGTGGAATCTTGTTTTAAATAAGGTTAAAATAGATTTACAAAAAATTATACAAAAATGAGAGCCATTTCCATGGTGATGCTCCATATACAAAAAAAGAATGCATAAACAGATATAAATATATAAATAGTAGCAATAGCAGTTAGACTTATATACCACTTCATAGGGCTTTCAGCCCTCTCTAAGCGGTTTACAGAGTCAGCATATTGCCCCCACAGTCTGGGTCCTCATTTCACCCACCTCAGAAGGATGGAAGGCTGAGTTAACCTTGAGCTGGTGAGATTAGAACTGCTGAACTGCAGATAATAGTCAGCTGAAGTGGCCTGCAGTACTGTACCCTAACCACTGCGCCACCTCAGCTCCTCAAATAAGCATATAAGATAGTGAGCAAATATGAATTATCCTATCAATGAGGTATCCTTGTTCTCTTTTTAGTTATTCTGCAAACCCCCTGTGACGGTTAGTTAAGTAAATTTGATGCTGCCATGTTTATTTTTATTTCTGTCTTCTAGTGTCTTGTTTGGTTTTAGACAGATTTTTAATTTTATTTAATATTTCAGCTAAAAAAAACTTGTTTGAGGGTTAAAAACAAGTGTACAAAATATATACATATTTTTAGAAATAAGCAAAATAAATTGAATCTTTCTATAAAATGCAGAGGACAGCCTGTTTTAATATTTTTCTCCTCCAGAAATAGAATGGGATTTTTTAAAAAAATGTTTTGCATTGGCATCCTTCAGTCTCAAAAGACTATGGTATTATGCTCTGGAAAGAGGTAACGCTGGAGTGTCCTCTCCGGCACGAGGCCTGGGTAGATTAATATGGAGGATAGATTGTTACCCAAGCAGCAGATTCCCCCTCTCCACGTCAGTGAAATAGTCCAATGGAATGGCAGAGCCAATACGATTGGTTCCAGCTGTGTCGCAGTAGTTACCAGAACGTGGTTGTACACAGTTACGAACTGCTTCCAGGACCCCGGCTCCAGATTTTGCCTCAAAGTTGACTCCTGAAGCCCTTTCCAGTAGTGGATATAGCCACAAGGCAGTGGAGGTTTATAATCAGAGTTTCTCTTCTCCTAGAAGATGTTTCTGCCGCTTTATCTGTCGTTGGGGCGTAAAGCCCTCTTCCGCCTTCAAAACAGTTGACCATCTTCTCCTGTAACCCTGGAAAGGAGCCCTTACAAGGTGCTACCAGCCGGCCCAGCTGGACCAAGGTTTCTTAAGGAGGTGTTACTCCTCCATCACTCATCCTTTGTCCTGGCTTGAGATAGGCAGAACAGACAGACAGGCAAATCAGAATGGGATTTATTCATTGTATATTGTATTAATTCTGATTGTATAACCTAAACTACTTATCTTTAAAGTATTTCAGTTAAAAGCATGTCTCGGTAATCCTTTGGTCTTTAGTTTCAGATATAAATGGTTAAAAGTTTGAGAATTTATTTAGAAACCATGAACTGAAAGAATTTAGATTCAGTTTTCCTTTATAGCAGTATATAAACATATGTAATTAGCCTTATACTTATCTGCATTAGAATCATTAGAAATGTAACCCCTTTTTAATCTGAATACTGTTCCTTTTTCAATGTCAGCCTGTTTCTGGACCAGTACAGAGCTAGTCTGGTGGATGCAATAAAGAGATTACTTCATCACAGTGTAAGTATGTTTCTATTTTCTCCTGAACATGGGCTTCAGAATAATTAGTCTGTGCACAATGATTGAGAGAGTAATGGAATGGCAGGATTAACGTCATGTAATACTTTAATACTTATTATGTCCAACTTCAATTGAGTCTTCTAATCTATCAGATTCCTTCCTAATCATAAACTAGAAAACTTCTTATACTTGGCCTTCTGATAAGGAACACAGTGGGAAGTAAAATAAATGAAACCGCTTCAAAGATACTGGGAGATTATTTTTATCAAAGCATTTCTTGAGTATTTCCCTTTGATAACAATGTCTTCATATTAAAGTAAAATTCTGATATTGAAAATTTTTATGTTAGCTTCTGTCATGTGTAATCCCTTCAATAGTAACCTTTGTCATTGTGTATTTATTTGTTACAAAGTGCTGTTTTAAACTGCTATTTATACTAAATGAATTGTATAATACAGTAATTTTGTAGAAAGTGAATAAATAACCTTGATAAATTGATTTTTTTATATCAAAACAAAATTCTTAATATCTTCGTGTCCGTACATATACAGAAGTTAAATCTTAACCTGACCCAAAGATGGTTGGACACAGATTCTGAATGTATTAAACACTTAGCAAATAAATGAATATGAAATATACATTCAGTCTATGCTTAAAAGAGGTTTTCTGCTATTGACAGAATAAAAACAGCTTAACCTTGTCAAAAACCATATTTGTGAAGTGAGATGAATAACAACAAATTAAAAGCATCTTTTTCTGAAGAGAAGCATTGCCAATCTCAACCACCAGCTCTAAGATACTATTGTTGCAGTTGTTTGTTATATCTCAATGACTAAATAATAATAATAGTATATTTTTTAAAAAATGACTCTCCCAGCTTCTTATCTTGACCTTCAACAAACAGTCAGGTTGAGCAGGAATCCAAAATACATGGAAATGCTAAAAGCCCAAATGCTATTGGGCTGCTTGTTTCAGGAAGAGTAAATTCTGAGGACCTTATTGAAGGCACATATTCTGTAGTTTCATAAAGTGATCCATTGACTTTATAGATTCAGAGTTGTCACCTTCAAGTATTTTCTATTGTTCTAACTGAACTTTATTTATATGCTTATCTGGGGATAATGATGACTTCTCTCTGAAATACCAAAATAATATATAGTTCTTGGTTAACAAATGCCTCTCTCAATGACCGTTCAAACTTGTGATGCTGAAAACGTAGATTTATGAACGTATAGCTATAACAGCATCCCTATGGTTGTAGGTTCGTGATTTGGATGTTTGGCAACCAGTGAACATTTTCAATGTTCCACAGTGATGTGGTTGCCATTTACAACTTTCACAGCTAGCTTCCAACAAACAAAATCATTGAAGAAGCCTGCAGTAAGTCGCAAATTCAAGTTACACAACATTGGACTTAATGACTGCAGGTGATTCATTTATTGACCTCAGTAGAAGTGACAGAAATTGGGCATGGTCACATAATATTTCACTTAATCACCATGCTAGTTACTGACAGGGTTGCTGGTTTCAATTGTGGTCAGTAAGTCCATACGATAGACTTAAACTTCAATCTCCCACTGAACTTAGAAATAATTATTTCTGACTGGAAAGATAGTATTGTTTTCTGAACAACTCATCATAGTGCAATTCTTTGGCAGATGCATATAGAGCTGATAAAGTAATTTTGACGTACCTGTATTGCAGAATTTTACATTTGACAGGTCACTGAGAACTTGAATCCTTTGAAATGGAAACTCTTGATCTCCTGAGCAATATGTCCTAAACCTTTTTGCTACCATCCATCCTTACAGAAAATCCAGGTCCCACAATCTGTGCACTGAGAATTCCTCTGTGATATCTAAGGCTAGCCAAACAATTCTCCCTATTGTTTGACAAAAGGCTATCATTTCAGAGGGGCATAAAAACAGTGATTATATTAACATTAAGTTCTGAGCATTAGTGAGATATCTGTCTCTATGGTCTTCAACTTGTGTTTTTCTACTACTATATCGAAGAATGAGCCAAAATCTATTGCCTATATTACAGTGTAATTTTATGTTTAATTCCAGTGATGTGCGGTGAGGTTTATGGCTGGTGAGGCACTGAAACAGGGGTTTCAAATTTTTTTTAGACTTCTGGACTTCAACTCCCAGAATTCCACAGCCAGGCATGCTCAGTTCTGATTTAAAGCGACAGCATTTGTTTTTCTCCTTTGCGAAAAAGTTTTCCTAAATTCTTTTTCTTCTCCCTCCCCATCCTTCCTCCCTCCTTCCCTCCCTCCCTCCCCCCTCTCTCAAACACGCACACAGAGAAGTTGGATCCCTCTCTCACTCACTCAATCTCAAACAAACACAAACACCCCCACTGAGTGCTCAAGCAGAAGTGGTAGGGGCGCCCAGGCCTACCACCCATCCTAGAATGTGTAATAGATGTGGCCTGCCGGGTGGAGTGTGGGCCATGGGAGGGGGAGGGGCCTTCTGGGATGGGGGCAGGCCGGAGCATTCCGGTCATGTTGGGGAGGGACAGGTATGACGGGGGCTACAGGGCTAGCCATTATCAGGGAAAGAGAGCTCGCTACGTCACAGCGATCCCTCGTTCCGGCCCTGTAAGCTCAACTCAAGAACCAGGTGGCAGGAGAAGCCAGGGCCCTGGTCTCAGGTTGCTGTTGCTAAATGCCAGGTCTGTGATCCAGAAAGCTCCCCTCATCCGGGACTTAATACTTGACGAGGGGGCAGACCTGGCATGTATTACTGAGACATGGCTGGGCCATGAGGGAGGAGTCACGCTCTCTGAAATGTGCCCAGAAGGGTTTCAGGTGCTCCATCAACCACAACACCAGAGAAGGGGTGGGGGAGTGGCGATTATTATCCGGGAATCTTTAGCGCCTCGCAGGAGCTCTGCTCCGGAGATTGTTGGGTGTGAGTATTCTTTTGAAGTTGGACCTAGGGGTTCAAGTGGGCTTGTTGTTGGCATACCTACCTCCTAGCTGCGTCACAACAACCCTACCTGCGCTCCTGGAGTCAGTAGCCGGGTTGGCGATTGAGTTGCCCAGACTGTTAGTACTGGGGACTTTAAGATGCCGTCCTTAGGCGAACACTCTGATGGGGCCCAGAAGTTCATGGCTTCCATGACAGCCATGGATTTGACCCAAGTAATTCAGGGTCCGACTCATAGAGAGGGACACACACTCGACCTAGTGTTTCTCTCGGGGCAGTGGAGATGTGATCTCGAGTTAAGGGAAATAGATATCTCGCCCTTGTCATGGTCGGATCACTTCCTGTTGAGGCTTGATTTTTGGAAGCTACTCCCCCACCGCAGGGAGGTGGAACAGATTAAGTGGTTCCGCCCCAGACACCTGATGGACCCGTTGGGATTTCAGAAGGAGCTTGGGAGATACCTGACTCTCTTGCCCACAATCCGGCAGAGTCCCTGGTTGCTGCTTGGAATACAGCGGAGACTGGGCCCTGGATCAGATTGCGCCTTTGCGGGCTCTCCGCGGCAGTGGATCCAGGAGGGCTCCTTGGTTTACTGAGGAACTCCGGGAGATGAAGCGCCAAAAGAGACACCTAGAGCGACGCTGGAGGGCTAGTAACTCCGAATCTGACCAAACACTGCTAAGAGCCTTTATTAGGACTTATCTAGTGGCGATACGGGCGGCAAAATGTGTGCATTTTTCCGCTCTCATTGCGTCCGCAGAATCTCACCCAACCACCCTGTTTAGTAGAATCTCACCCAACCACCCTGAATGGGGGGAAATAGGGGATGCCTTGCAAGGTCGAGCTGAGGAGTTTGCTCAGTTTCTGTCAGACAAAATCGCTCAGATTCGGACAGACCTGGACTCCATTTGGACAGAACCAGCAGAGATACCGAGGGAGGGTCTTGCTCAGAGTTTCTGGAATGAGTTCCAGCTTGTCACCCCTGATGAAGTGGACAAGGCCATGGGAGCAATGAGTGCCTCCACCTGTTTACTGGATCCGTGCCCTCCTGGCTGGTTTCGACCAGCAGGGAGGTAACACGAGGCTGGCTCCAGAGAATCACGAATGCCTCCTTGTTGGAGGGATCCTTTCCACGGCCTCTTAAGGAGGCGGTGGTGAGACGCCTCCTCAAGAAGCCTTCTCTGGATCCAGCTATTTTTAAAAACTGTCATCCAGTCTCCAACCTCCCTTTCTTAGGGAAGGTTGTTGAGAAGGTGGTGGCCCTCCAACTCCGACGGACCTTGGATGAAGCAGATTATCTAGACCCTTTTCAGTCTGGTTTCAGGCCTGGTTACTCCACCGAAACCACTTTGGTCGCACTGACCGATGATCTCTGGCGGGCCAGGGACAGAGGGCATTCCTCTGTCCTTGTACTCCTTGACCCCTCAGCGGCCTTCGTTACCATCGACCATGGTATCCTTCTGTGACGGCTGGAAGAGGTGGAAGTGGGAGGCAACGTTTTACGGTGGTTCTCCTCTTACCTCTCCGACAGGTCGCAGTCGGTGTTGGTCAGAGGACAGAGGTCGACTCCTAGGCCCCTCAATTATGGGGTGCCGCAGAGGTCGGTCCTGTCCCCCCTCCTATTTAACATCTACATGAAGCCGCTGGGCGAGATCATCCACTGGCACAGGATTAAATACCACCAGTATGCGGACGATACTCAATTGTATCTCTCCGCCCCGTGCCAACTCAGTGAAGCGGTGGAAATGATGTGCCAGTGCCTGGAAGCTGTTAGGGTCTGGATGAGAGTGAACAAACTCGCACTCAATCCTGACAAGACCGAATGGCTGTGGATGTTGCCCCCTAACGACAGTCCATCCAGTCCGTCCTTAACCCTGGGGGGAGAAAAATTGCCCCCCTCAGAGAGGGTTCGCAACTTGGGGTCCTCCTGAACCCGCAGCTGACTTTGGAACACCACCTGTCAGCTATGACCATGGGGGCCTTTGCCCAGGTTCACCTGGTGCACCAGTTGCGGCCCTATTTGGACCGGGAGGCACTTCAGACAGTCACTCATGCCCTCGTCATCTCAAGACTGGATTACTGTAATGCGCTCTACTTGGGGCTGCCCCTGAAAAGTGTTCGGAGAATGCAATTAGTCCAGAATGCAGCCGCGCGAGCGATACTGGGTGTGCCAAGGTACACCCATATCACACCTATCCTCCGCGAGCTGCACTGGCTGACCATCGGTCTCCGAGCACGATTCAAGGTGCTGGTTATCACCTTTAAAGCCCTACATGGCCTAGAACCCGGATACCTGCGAGACCGTCTTCTGCCACATTCCTCCCTTAGACGAATAAGATCGCACAGAATGGAGCTTCTCCGGGTGCCTTCAGCGGGACAATGCCAGCTGGCGATGCCTAGGAGTAGAGCCTTCTCTGTTGCCGCTCCGGCCCTATGGAATGAGCTGCCCCCAGAGATCTGGGCCCTTTTTCCTTTTCCTTTTTTTTCTTTTCATGATGACAGTAGTGAGGCTCTGCCTCCCCTGCCTCCCCTGACTGCACGTCCCTGTTTAATTCATACTTGCAGTTTTCATTAGTAGATTATCATTTTTCCCATTTTACACCATTATTTTCATAGACCTATATAATAGTAACTCCTGAAAAACTAATACTGCATTTGGGTTTTCCCCAGATGAATTTGGTTGTGCCACTGTT
The DNA here is from genome assembly GCF_051295495.1 of Thamnophis sirtalis. Taxonomy (NCBI): domain Eukaryota; kingdom Metazoa; phylum Chordata; class Lepidosauria; order Squamata; family Natricidae; genus Thamnophis; species Thamnophis sirtalis. The sequence goes on along the minus strand of NW_028261386.1, from coordinate 40,928,495 downwards.
GCCTTCTGTTCATTTTTATATGATTTATTTTGATGCCATCTTCCCTAAGTAAACAGTTTGGTGCTTGCTATGCCATTGCTTAGGGACAGTATGTTGATAGCACAACATTTATATCAGATCCTCCATTTGTAGAGCAACCTCTAGGAAGTTAGAATGCTACCATCCCTTTGCATAAGTCTCTAAATGTCCAGTTTTATAGGATTCTCCTAGGATGTTAGCAGTAAATAAGAATCAAATAATGGTGATCAAAATTCAAGAACTATGCAATTTATTCAGCCATACCAGAATGCTTAATCACATTAAACTTGGAAATCCAATGCAAGTAGAATAGTCAAAGTTTGATTAGCTGGAAGAGTAAGTTTATACTGAACTGAGCAAAAATCTTGTTACAGGGCAATGTTTTTCAAACCAGCTACCTTCAGATGATTTTTTTCAGGTTGGTTTTATCTCTCAGAAAAACATATGGGCTCTGCAAAAGGTCTGGATGAATGGCACAGGATGTATTTAGCTAAATCAAGGCATTTTCCAAATCCTTCAGAATTCACTATTCCTTTAAATTATTTGAAAGTTGTTTTAGAATGCAGCAACAATCTTTGCTGGAGTGCCAAATTTTTTGTACAGTATTAACCTAGCAAGATTTATTTATTTAAAGAAGATATCATTTTAAGGAGCTAAGATTTTGCCATTTACGTGAGGTACAGTATTTAAAATTATATTTTTAAAATATAAAATCATACCCTATGTGAAGATAAAAATCTTCTCCCAGAATTACACAATGCTGAATTGTGTATTCTATTAATTGTTTTTTGCATTAATTTGTTTTTTACCAGTTTAAAAGTCATGGGGATAGTTGGTCGACTATATAGTATAGTATAGTATATCCATTACCTGAACTGGGAGGCCCTCAGAACAATCACTCATGCCCTTGTGACCTCAAGACTGGACTACTGTAATGCGCTCTACATGGGGCAGCCCTTGAAGAGCATTCGGAGACTTCAGCTTGTCCAGAATGCAGCCGCGCGAGCGATTGTGGGTGCACCCCGGTACACCCACGTTACACCTATCCCCTGCAAGCTGCACTGGCTGCCTATTAGGCTCCGGATGCGCTTCAGGGTGCTAGTCGTTACTTTTAAAGCCCTACATGGTACTTGAGAGACCGCCTCCTGCCAATTACCTCCCTACAACCAATTAGATCCCACAGATTAGGCCTTCTCCGGTTTCCATCTGCTAGCCAATGTCGACTGTCGACCACCCAGGGGAGAGCCTTCTCTGTGGCTGCTCCGGCCTTCTGGAACGATCTCCCCGTGGAGATTCAGACCCTCACCACCCTTCAGGCTTTTCGCAAAGCCGTTAAGACCTGGCTGTTCCGGCAGGCCTGGGGCTGATGAGTTCCCAGCCCCACTTGAATTTGTTGTGACTGTTGAGGAGTTTTTTAAATCTGTTTTCTGTATTGTTTTTTGTTTTGTTTGTTTTGCTTGTATTGTCCCCATTCCCTTTTGGTTTGTTAGCCGCCCTGAGTCCCTTTGAGAATAGGGCGGCTTACAAGTCTAATAAATTGAATTGAATTGAATTGGTCTTTTGGTAAAAGAGATAGTAGGAAAATCACAATAGCAATAGTACTTTATATATGGATTCATAGTGCTTTACAGCCCCTTTTAAGTAGTTTACAGAGTCCAGGCCAAACCGTGAGCAACCCACCTCTGGTCCTGGGGCTATAAAGCTTGATCTGGGAGCTGCTTGAAGCACAAGAATTCCCACCTATGGTCTATACGAACCCATTTAAAACAATTTGTATCCTTCTGTTGATTTATAATTCCTAGAAGTCCGTGAATTCAGTGATGAATTTTAAAAAAAAAATTTTTTGCAGGCGTTTTCTTACTGTATCGTGAATCTGTTATTTCTCCATCATGGTACACTTCATACCAAAATGCACCAATAGAGAGACTTGCATTTTCTTGGGACACTAAACAGCACTGCTAAATACAAGTTGACCCCATTATAAATATTGTTTCATTATGAAAATTTATTTTGGAGCAGTGGAAAATTAGATACAGAGTGGTTAAATTTATTGGATTAAACCCCAAATTTATGCCAAGAGAAGGATGCTCGGATCACTGGGGTTTTTTTTTTTTTTTACATTCTCCAATCCATTCCAGTTCTGATAAAACTTTCAGGGATATCTGCCGCAAAATCCTGATATGTGGCAGATAGGACAGTGATAGCCAAAATTTATTGCAAAAATATCTGATGTAAATGCCTAAAGCAAGCAAAGCATAGATTAGAATAGAATAGAATAACAAAGTTGGAAGGGATCTTGGAGGTCTCCACCCAGTTTTTTCAGTTACCCCATTCTCCACTACTGATCCTCTGTTGCACATCCAAGATATTTTTTGTAATTCCTATAAACACTAGATGATTTTTTTCTGGTAGTGGTAATGGAAGGAGAAGTGTAAAAAATTCAGTGTGAAAGCATGTCCCTTTTACAGTTTTACATGCAACAACATTTGTACAATTTCCTCAATTCTTAACAAAAATTAAAAATGAATATGGATCATTTTTTTATAGCTTATAGTAATTCTCTTTAGCAATTTGATTTAATAGAATAATTACACAAAATGATGTGGATAAGATAAAATACATTTTGAATAACAGTCAAGTGCAATTATTCATGTTAGGTGAAGTTTACTTATAGTATATTTTTCAAGATCTTCCTGTTTCTATTTTTCATACCATTGTCCATTTTAATAATTTGTTAACAATTTTATCAATGTTATGTTACAATTTAAATAAAACATATAAATGTTCTTCATGTTTTAGGGGAAAGCTCTGATATTTGCTCCACTTAGAGGAGATACTCTAAACCAGTTCTGCAGTCTAGCTGAAAAGGCTGGTTTTTCTATCCAGAGACATGAAAATTATGATGAACGCATCTCAAACTTCCACTCCAAGGTTAGTTTTCTGTTCATGGAAGATAACACTTTAATCCACATTGCATTTTGAAAAGATCATGGTTCTTTTGGCAGGTAACCTAAATGTTTGATTAAAGTACTCATAGGTATGCTGCTTCTAAATAGCTATTTTTTGTATCTGATTATTTTGTGTAGAAGAGCCATCCTTTATCTTTGCATATCTAGAAGCCCTTTACAGAGGCTTTGCTTCATCATTTCCTCAGAATTAATCTGTTCATTCACAGGGCTCCAACTCAAAGCATTCAAGTGTTTAATTTTGTTCATACATATCTATTAAAAACAACTGTGTATATTTGAGCCTGAAGCTTCTGGCAATTAACTTTACTGAATATCAAAAAATGTGAAATTAATTAGGAGGTGAATGTCTAATTGTATCATATCATATTTTAAATCCACATTTGATTTATGGATGGGTCAGATGGTAGCCTCAGATGGAATGATCTCACACAGAATGTTCAGGTTATGAGGCTATCTGTGTCTGACCTCTATATTACAATAGTTAATCAAAATCACTTCTCTAAATATGATTTTAAGCCTGTTTTCTTAAAGTGACTATTCTCATTGTCCTCTTTTAGCTGGTCTTGTTGTATTTGGGTCTTTTCCCGGTAAAATTGAGAGTGTCTTGGCCATGTTTCGACAAGGTTCCACTCGCCATCTTCAGGCTCGTGCCTTCGGCTTCGTGCTTGTGCGAGCAAACCGTGATCGGAGCTGCCGTCTTTCTATAAATATTGGTGGGGGGGTGTGGAGTGCTGGCTTTGTTGCTGTAAGCAGATTGTTGGCTGTGTTGTAACATCTTGATTAGTTGATAAGAGTTGATGTTTGCAGATTAGTCAGCTGTTTCATAACATCCTGTGTGGCTGAGGTACTGGCTGTGTGCCTAATGTTCTTTTGTGTTGTAACGACCTGGGTAATGGGCTGTGTGATGACATCCTGAGCTCTATTGTAGTGATATCCTGAGTCCTGTGCTGCAACCTCCTAGGGGGTTGGCTGCATTGTAACATCCTGAGCCTTTGCGTTGTAACCTCCTGAGTTCTGTGATGTAATGTCCTGAGCAGATGGCTGTGGTGTAACATCCCAGGCTTTGGTTTAGCTCCGAGTTTGCAGTCTGGCCATGTGTTCATGGCATGTGTCAGTTTGCTTTGTGTTGGGTAGTTGGAGGGTGGTGCAGCAGTTGGTGATGCCGCCATGGTTTGGCTTCTGGATGGTGGTTGCATTTGGTCTATGGGATGGGTTTGGGTTTGAGTCTGGTGAGGGTGATTGGTGGTTGCGTCCTGTGTTGTTCTGGGTCCAGTGTTGGTTTTTGTGGCTGGGACTCATTTGTTGACTAAGGCTACTTTCCAAATGTCTGGTAGGTGGGAGGTATTGTCACGTTTATTCATGTTGTGGGGGTGTTTCTCTATTTCGATGGCTTCCATAATTATTCTCTTGTTGAAGTGTTCAGTTTGGGAGATTAATTTGGTTCTTTCAAAATCAATTTCATGTCCTGTAGCTTTAAGGTGCTGGAAGAGGGAGGAAGTTTTTTCTCTTTTCTGACTGCGTTCTTGTGTTCTGCGATGCATGCATTTATTCTCCTATTAGTTTGTCCAATGTATGTGGCTGGGCACATTTTGCATGGTATTTCATAGACTCCTTGGTTTTCTAGCTGGATCTTGTCATTGGAGTTTCTTAAGATGTTGGCTATTTTTTGGTCAGTGTTGAAGGCTGTCTTGATATTGTGTATGTGGAGAATTTTGCTGATTTTATCTGTGGTGCCTTTGATGTAAGGGAGGAGGGCGATGCCGTTGTCCTGTTCTGTGTCTCAATTCTTGGGAGGTATCTCCTTTTGGATTAGGTTGGTAATTGTGTTTCATTGGAATCCGTTGGAAATAAATACATTTGTGAGAGTGTGTAATTCAGTTTTCAGGTGGTCTTTATCCACCAAACCAAACGCTTAGCTGACAAAGACCATTTTCTCCCTATAAATAAATACTGGGCAACGTCAGGTTATCAGCTGGTTACTTCTAAAGCGGAATCCTACACTTAAGTCTGTGAAAAATTCTCCTTCCCCTTGAACAATTCAGAGAAATATTCTACCAATTCCTCTATCAAGGACTATAGTAAAGAATATTGAATATCTGTATCACTTAAGTGGGCTCAGAAGCTAAACAGTTTCTGAGCTTAATTTTAATCTATTTTTTCACTGTGCTCCTTGATTTTAATTATAGAGAATGTGGTAGCATGCATGGATTCTTAGTCTAAAGAAACCTATAGATAGATATGAGTGATCAATAGCATTCACAAAACATACTGAATTGCAAACTGACCAACCACATTTTAGCCTAGCAATTGTAGATTAGCTAATGGTTCAACATGTCATGCAAGGCCAGAACTGTGGGTAAATTAAGTGAACCATGGCCACATTAGACCTGAATAATCATGGCATGAAATGCTGTAACTTGGATTCACAAAGAAACTGACCACAATTTTAAACAGACAAAAGGTAGGGAAAAAAACCCTTTACTTATGAAATTTACTATCCAGAAGATATACAATATACAAAAACCCATCATGGTGATTAACTATTAAGCATAATAGTTAAAAAGAAATCCAGGTTCAAAAAATATACCAGTTGTGAGTAGATGTTACCCAAGAGACCAATATTTAATCCAACAAATTTTTATCATGTCACACTCAAATATTTTCAGATTAAATAATACTGTATATATAGCAATGAGGAAATCTATCTTGAGTGCACCTCATCTCTAAACTTGTTGCTTTCTAAACAACAAGAAAACTACAAGAATTACATTTCAGTATCCTTTTGCTGTGCCTCTTTATCCCATAAATCTCAGTAACGGAGGAGGGAGAGAGTCTACATTAGGTAATTAGGACCATATATGGTACATCCTTGTGAATTAGAAGTAAAAGTGACTACGGACTAATGGGACAGAAAACAGTAGCTAATAGTGAATGAACTAAGAGCAAAACCAAGCAGAAAGACATTCTTTTCTTGTATGTGTCTGCAGCATGCCAGCAACCAATTCGCGCAAATGAGTGAAGCCCCATCTTTGGGATGCAGGCAGCACGCAAAGTATGCCCTCTCCAGTCTATGGAAAAAACCTTTCTCCATGGAACCAGTCTCTGATACCCAAAGGTTTGTGGGGCACTGCTCCATAGATGCAATTATATGTATGGACTCTGGCTGCTGATTTTTTTAGTAGTTTTTAATACTAACAACCATAGTATGCTTCTGGACCGCCTGAGATTTGGGGCGGAAATCATGAGTATGCAGGGTTCTTCTCTTTTCCTCTCAGATTAGGTTCAGTAAATGTTGGCAGTGGGGGAGTGATTGACCTTGGAACTCTTGAGGTGTGGAATGCTGTAGGACTTAGCAGTCTTGCTCCTTCCATTTAATATCTGTATGTAGACACCAGGTAAAGCCATCCATCATTTGGAGCAGGTACCCTCAGTATGCTAATGATACTTGGCTATACATCTTTACCCCAAGCCAACCAGGTGATGCTATCAAGGTCTTGTCCCAGTGTCTAGAGGCTGTTGGGACCTGGATGAAAGTGAAGAAGATCAAGTTCAACCCCAACAAGACCAAGTAGGTGTGAATAATAGGGGCTGCACTTTTCTTTTGGGACTGGTGTATAATTTGGGGGTCTATTTTAGACTGACAGATCTTGCTTCAGGAGTGAATGGCAGCTGTGGCAAAAGGGGAGGTGAGGCTGCAATCTATTGATGGGCTGTTAAATATGAATTATTTTATAATTAATTTTATAATTCATATTTTTTTACTTAGTTATTTCTCATTTACTGAAATTTAGCACACATATATTATTTGTGTTATCATTTCTGATCTTTGATTACAATTAAAATTTGATTTAATTTGAATAAATAATAAATAGAAATCTGAGAGGATAAATATTAAGAACGAAAAATAAAAACATAAAAGGAAAAATAAGTATAAAGTAAGCTTATAGATTCGGGATGCAAAAATCAAATTAAACATTTCTGTGAGGTTTTTTTTTTTTTTTGCTGCCATTTGTTGTCCATCCAGACTTTTATACTCCACATTTTGAAGTCCTAATGAATGAACAGAATAATTTTAAATGTCTGTGCTTGAATTAAAAGCATTGGAAGTACCTGATTTAAATGCCACATCAGAATAACAAACTGAAATAATATGGGAATAAAATCTCTTTTTCCCTCCCTCTTTTACTCATATACAACACAATGCCCTTTCTCTGTAGTGTTTTAGTGTATTCCATCTCGCTTCAGCTCAGTGCTGTACTTTGCTATACCAATATGCCAGCCTTGACCAAAAGCATTTAGTTAATGCACTGTATAGACACTAACCCACAATTAATGTTAATAAGCAATTATTATTTACTAAGCTTGAAAGATGTGGCCTTCTTGGTCTTATTTTGTGGGAGAGAAATTCCTGGAAAGTTGAGACAATGCCTAGATTTAGAGTAAACATATTCTTTAAAAATGTTTGGGGATCATCCCCCCACATCATACTGAAAAACTATCGAGGTACAGTCTTTCTCGACCTTGGCAACTTCAAGATATGTGGACTTCAACCAACTCCAGAATTCCCCAGCCAGTTTTGGGTGTTGATATTCATGCATCTTAAAGTTGCTAAGCTTAAAAAAGCACTGATATAGACACACAAATAACCTGTATACAAAGCTTGAAATATTAAAAAATTGAGAGAATAACAGTGGCCAATTGGTTTCCTCCCTTTCAATAAATCTGCAATTATCCAGAGGATTGCAGAGAAATACATAGATTTCTTGTCCATATATACTTCTCTTTACTCAAAGGGTAAATAAGTACACTAGTCACATTTATATTCCCTCTAGGGAGGCTTGGACCTTGTCTAAATTAATATAATAGTAAGTGGATCAGCGAAATGCAGTGGACATAGTATACTTAAATTTCAGTAAAGCATTTGACGAAGTAGACCACAACCTCTTCTTGGTAAGTTAGAAAAATGTGGGATAGATAGCATCACCACTGTGGGTGGATGCTGATAAACCATACTCAATGCATAGTCCTCAACAGAACTATATCCACATGGAGGGAAGTTAGTCGTGGGGTACCCCAAAGTTCTGTTTTAGGCCCAGTACTCTTTAATATCTTCATAAATCATCTAGATGAGAGAATTGAAGGAATAGCACATCAAATTTGCAGATGATACTAAGCTGGCAGAAATAGTCAACATGCCAGAACCCAGGCTCAATAAAAACGTTCTTGACAGAGGGCCCTAACAAAATGAAATTCAATATAGAAAAAAGTAAGGTTTTACACTTAGGCAAGAAAAAAACAACTGTACAGGTACAGACTATGTGAAACTTGGCTCAATGCCAGTAAAAGTGAGGCAATACCAATAGCACTAAGACTTATATATCACTTCACCATGCTTTGCAGCCCTCTCTAAGTGGTTTACGAAGTCAGCATATTGCCCCCAACAATCTGGCTCCTCATTTTACCGACCTTGGAAGGCTGAGTCAACCTTGAGCCTGGTGAGATTCAAACTGCCAAATTGCAGGCAGCCAACAGTCAGCACAAGTAGCCTGCAGTACTGCATTCTAATCACTGTGCCACCTCGGCTCTTGGAGTCCAAGTGGACAATCCCTTAAAAATGTGTGAGGCAGCTACCAAAAAGGCCAATGCAATCTTAGGCTGTATTAATAAGAGGGATAAAATCAAGATCACATGAAGTATTAGTACCGCTTTACAAAACCTTATTTTGGCCATACTAGGAATACTGCATCCAGTTTTGGTCACCACAATATAAAAAAGATGCTGAGACTCTGGAACAGAGAGTGCAGAGAACAGCAACAGGGGCTGGAGGCTAAAACATGAAGAACAGTTGCAGGAAGTGAGTATGTCTAATCTAGTGAAAATAAGAACTAGGGGAGACATGATATGTCTAACAATGTTTCAATATTTAAGGGGCTGTCACAAAGATGAGATAGGCAAACTATTTTCCAAAGCACTAGAACGCAAGACAAGAATAAATGGATGGAAACTAATCAAGGAGAGAACCAATCTAGAACTAAGGGGGCATTTCCTGACAATGGGAACAATCAACCAGTGTAATGGCTTGTCTTCAGAACTGGAGGCTTTCAAGAACAGACTGGAGAGCCATTTGTCTGAAATGGTATAGGGTCTCCTGCTCATGTAGGGGATTGGACTAGATGGCCTGCAAGGTCGCTTTTAACTCTGTTGTTCTGTTCTCTAATAAGCGCTTCTGAGTCTCTAATGCTGAGTCTCTGGAAAGAGTGCAGAGAAGATCAACAAAGAGATTAGGGGGCTGGAGGCTAAAACATGAAGAACAGTTGCAGGAAGTGAGTATGTCTAGTCTAGTGAAAAGAAGAATTAGGGGAGACATGATATGGTAGCAGTGTTTCAATATTTGAGGGCCTATATAAAAGAAGATAGACCAACACAATTTTCCTTCTTTAACTATTCCATCTTGTTCCTTTGCTACCACTACTGATCTTAAAACAGCAATGTAACTAGTAAGTAGCATCGTTCATCCATATCTTTCTGAGAACCTTAAAAAAAGAAAGGTAGACTACATATACCGATATGTAAAATAATTTTTTTAAAAATAATTTCAGGACCTGAGAATCTCTTTTCAGGTAGCCATGCTGAAAAGATTTCCAATGTATCATAGAACCTTTCCAGAGTACCCGCTAACTCTTATGGATCAGAATTGCCATAGTAACCCATAGCTGTCCACTTGGGTTAGGGTTACGGTTAGAAGAAATCTATAGCTTCTTTAAGAGAAAGCAATGACAAATAATAGGGCTCTCCTAGAGTTGTTAAGAGGGACTACAAGCTTTGAGTGACTCTTTTAAATGTATTTTAATGCTGGGAGTGCTGTGTCAGTGTAACAGAGCAGAAGAGGTGGCTTAAAAGAATAATAAAATAGGCTTTCAAGAACTGTATGAAACTTGTGGCTTATCCACAAAGTTCTCAAATTTCTCATGGGGGATTGAAAGAATTATATAAATTCCCTATTTTCTGAGTGATTCACCTGGATGCATAATTGCTATGGAGTCGACAATGGGAGATGCCTTGGGTTGCTGTTGAGCAAAATCTTTCTGACAGTCTGCAAGAATAAACTCTGGGTTTGGGTCACTCATTAACATTTCAGGCACAAATGTGGATTTATTTAAAAAAAATGTTTTCTGCTGCCTGATACATGGCCAAATGTTGATTGAAACATGGCTTGTAATAGTTTCCTTAGTTCACTTTTTGCTTCCTCATTGTATGGCCCAATATCCCAGAGGCACAGCAGTTCCCATTCACTTTTCTTTCTTCTTCTGGGTCTAAAGAATATGGAAGTACAGAGAACCATTTTGGTACTCAGTTTCCTATGTAAGAGGCAAATTTTTCATTGCTCCTTTCTTTAGACTTGGGAGATCAAGAAAATTAGTAGAGGATATCACCATAGCTCTATCATGTTAAGCTTCACATGAGTTCCTTTTCTTTTTTCAATGTTAAACAGCCCCTAAGGCAAAGGGAAGACAGGGAGCTGGCACACAGCCTGACCTCGCAATGGGCAATTATTTCTTTCTGCTTTACTCTGTGTTCAGGTGCTGGCTAAGTGCTGCCCTGTGTTAAAGGCTCAAGAGGTGTTTTTTTTTTAATTGAATTAAGTCTGTCAGAAGAAGAATTTTTCAAGCTCTTCTCCCCATTTCAAATCATACTCTAAACCATACAATCAGTAATCAAAAGCATCTGTACAATATTTCACATTGGAGACACTGAAATGTAGACTGTGGGATGCATAGATAGAAAACAATTTCCTCAGTCAGGTTTGGGTCTTGATGCTATTCTTCATTTGCCTCTGATGAACTCCGTGTTTAAGGAATAGGACAAAATAATTGTGTTCCAGCTATGTTAAATTTTCCCTTGGATAGTGCATAGAATGGTAGACAGAATCGTACTGCAAAAATACTTCTGGGGAATTACCCAGCTAGAACTGCATTGTGAATTAGGAAGAAAATAGCCACTTGGGCACCAAGTATCCCCTTTGGTGCAGAACAAAATAGAAAGCAATGGAGTGGTGATTGATAGAATAACCAGTTGATAAATTGTTGATAGAAATGTTGTTACATTTCTAGGACAGCAAAAATAGAACAAGACACAATGCTTGGCATTGTGTTATATGACTATGTGTTATATGTTATATGGGCTGCATTTAATTTGGTGGGTCACACATTGAGCTATATGAATTCCCAGTTTCTCCTGCAATAAGAGAGGCTCTGAAGAACTGTATCAATCCTAGCTTTGCTCACTGTTCAGAGCAAAAAAAAAATTACAATGTCAGGAAAGCTGTTCTGAAATAATGGTACCAGAGAAGTAATTGTATGGCTTCCATGAACATTCCTGCTAGCTTCCACCCTTCTCCCTAGTGCCCCATGCAACATATCTCTCAAACTCCCTGCATTGTTCCTTGTTGCTAGTTAAGCAGGTGATACAAAAGGGGACACCTGCTATTTATGGCAGATAAAACCATTGAAAGTACCTAGTCAAGAGAAGCATCCTATCCAGAGCTCAGGTGACACCATTAAACCCTAATCACAAATAGCTGGATCAGCTACAAGCGCCCCCCCCCCCCCCCCCCCCCCCCGGCAAGAGTAGGAGAGTGGGCTTAAGCCATCCAGTGCCATTCACATGCATGGTCCTTTTGTTTTTTGAGAATCATGAAATGCCACCCTTTGAGGAAAAAGTGCAGGAATATTCATTACTTTTCCCTGCATGGGCATATATAAATTATAAACTTTATGCTCAGAGATTAATGAATTATGTGTGAAACGTATTCATTTTATTAATCAAATTTATATTCTCTCACAAACACAGAAATCTCTTGTATGAGTCTTGTTTTTTATTCTTCCAGGGTGGCTGAAAATCTGAAATGGCAAAAAGGGATTAACAACTGAAAAAGAATTAGAATCAGAGCATGGGGTTTGGGCAATTTTCTCTACTTTTCCAAATAAAAAAATAAAAATACCTTCGGTATATACTGAATGTTTAAACTTTGTTACAGAAAGTTGCTAGGGGTACATTTTTCAATAATCAGTTCCTTCATAACAGAATAATTGGGTAAAGAAAAAAATGTCACTTAAGTGTCTGCCATTACAGATAAATGCTAATAGAGTGATTTTTTTTACCGATTAGTTTCGAACAGTCTCAGTGAATTTGATGCATTTTACTTTGACGTATAGAGTTGCCTTGTGATTGATTGTTGTATTGATGTATATTTTGGTCAGTAAATTGTATATAGTTTGAAAGAGCTTGAAACAAAAGAGCCACTCCTTCTTTAGGATTAAGATAGAGAAACACAAGCAATTACACAGTAAATAACAATAGCATTCAGCAGCTGAGGCAGTACAGCAATGTGCAAGAATGGAAGAAGGCTCAGGCAAAGTTGTATTGGTTGAAAATAGAGGTACTGCAAACTTTATATGCCCCTATGGTTGCCTATCAAACTCCCCCACCCCACCCCCCCAAGCTCAGTGGCAAATATTTCCCATCCTTTTGGCTTGTTAGTTAGTTTTCTCCTAAACTGATGATGGCTGATATACCTACTTTTTGGAATTTTCTTCTTTCTTCTTCCAAGAAAAAGAGGAGAGGGGGTGAAGGGGCTTTCCAATTGCAAGGCTGCTGGGCTGACTGGAACCTTCGTTTTTTGTTGCTGGATTTATGTGAAAAGTTTGGTTGTTAAGTAGGATCATGCTTTCTGGTTGCATATCCAAGCCTCATCTTTCCCTCGGACGTGTTTTCTCCCAAATGAAGGAGAGGCATTTTCCTTTCGGCTCCGTGTTATCCTCTTATCCCTACTGTTTTGGAATAGAGCGTAACCAGCTGGAGAACTGTAAGAAGCCTGATAATGCAGCTATTTTCTGCTGTCCCGTCTTAATCTTGTTACACAAATGGTTGTGAAGAGATTCATGAATTTTAATTTTGCCCTCTGCATTAGTGCTTCATGTCACTCATCCACAGCTGCCTTCTATGGCGAGTTATTCACCCCTCCTCTTAGAAGAGGGAGGGGGAAATTAGTTACAATCTTGACAGTAGTGCAAGTAACAACAATAAAAAAAAATCCACAGATTTAGGCAACCACCCATGAAGCTGATTAACAGGCAGTGATCAGGAGGAACAGCTTTGCCTCTTAAACTTTTCACCTCTCATTGTTAGCTGTGAAATTTTATTTCCGTTTCAAAAAACAAGCCTGTAATCAAAACTGGGCCTATACTTCATTATTGTGCTTTTGTTTTTTTAAAAAAAAACTATAGACACATCCTTTTCCCAGGTTGGGTTTCATAATGCATCACTCTCACACTCACCTATGGAATATTTTCTTAATAATTAATACATTTTTTAAAAAAAAATAAGGAGATGCAGGTTATGCTCCTTTGCAAATATACGTTGCAAACTGGGTATGTTTCATTAAATATTCAATATTTCCCTTTCTCTTGAGATAAGTAACCAAAATATAAGACGAGGGTAGCACAAATTTATGTTTTAACAGGGACAAAGCAAAGTCGGAATGGTTTTTTAAACAAAAGCAATGACTGAGGTATGAGAGCAGAATGCGATGTCAAAAGAATAGTTAGATTGCCTTTCTCCTTATCTATTTGAAATGCCACATTATGAGTGGTTAGTGCTTATAATGTGTCTGGTGCGCGGTTAATAATTGTGGCTACTGTAAAGGGTAAACAGTATGAATTCCGCTCCCGTTGCTGCTGTTCACCCTGTGGATCTGAGTGTGTTACATCCAATTAGGAGGGAAAGCATAATGCTACTAAGAGTGGCCATATAATTTATTTCAGTTCTCCTAGGCCTCTCTTGCTCTCCTCCCTTTTCTTGCCTCCAAAATTGAAAAATTATTTTATTCACAATTTGCTTTTAGTTGTTCGTGCAATTCAAAGGGTGGGCTCACAAGGGGTTTTTTTCCCCGTTTCATAAAATTACAATAATTAATTGGGCTCAGAAGTGCAACCATGATGTGCGCAATAACACTCTACATAATATTCTGGACTGAAGCATATGCACTGTTTACAAATGCTTCTGTGTATGCATATATGAGTTCAATAATGTTATGTTTCCAATGCACTTACGATTGGATAACAGGTTGCAGTAATACATGCCTTTGTGGCATTTATTTGTTTAACATCCCCCTGCTAATCTGGAATAGTGAAGCTGGGTCTCGATTGTATTTAAACTCTGCAATGGAGCCTTTGGGCTGGCCACCAGAGGTCACTAGAGAATTCAGGTTAAAAGAGACATGGGGGCAGACCAGATCTTCTGCATTCCTAAACAAGAACTTTTTTTTTTTCTTATGGGCTTACAAGATATTATTTCTGGATGTAGGTTAGTGAAGCTGCTGACCCAAGACACATCAGGGTAGAGAAGATTATGAGCAATAGGAATGGCCATTTGAAGTTTAGTCCTCAAAGAAATGAAGTTTCCTTTCTTAAAAAGACAGACCTTAAGATGCAACTGGGGAAAACTTTGATCTGGAAATTATTCTGTATACTTTTTAAAAAAAAAATGAGGTGTTTCTTTATTATTATCATCGTCAACACTTTAACAATGGAGTGTTTTGGGTCCTTCAAGAGATCACTTGGAATGTGTCCCATGAAAATTCATACCACCACCACCCCACCGAAAGAAAGAAAAAACAGTTATTTTCTGCTATTAACCAACATTTTGGTATTTGCTATGCCCTTGTATAACAAAGTACATCACTAAAGTACATCAAAGGATGGGCTCACAAGGTTTTCTTTTCCTGTTTCATAAAATTACGATAAGTAATTGGGCTGAGAATGTCAAGAATAACATTATCTGTACAAAAAGTTGGATATTATTTAACATGCTGCATATTATTATAAAATTAATCAGCCATTTTATTCACATAGAACTCTTTGTGCTATTAAAGACATTAGAGAACCAAATTGTCATTTTTAACGTGGCTGAGAATTTGAACAGATTAATAATTGTTGTTGGGAAAATTGCACTACTCATAAATGGCAAATTATTCCTCAGAATTAAACAATAGGATGGTAAATTCCTGTTTATATAATGGCTAAAAAGAAATGTCAAAAGCTATTTTGAATATATAATATTCTAGTACACATATGTACACTGGAGTATTACATATTAAATATTATATGTTAAACAAAAAGGAACATTTTATATTCTTTGCTTTTTATCTTTCAGTTTTGTGTTCTCCCCCCCCCCCCCGCCCTTCCCGCATAAACACACACAAAATTGTTTCAGTGAAGTCTTTTTAAATGTTAAGATGACTTGATTTTCATCTGGATAGCTTGTTGAATTCAGTAGTTTGTGCCTATAGAAAATATATGCCAAATTCAACTACTTGGTAAATAAGTTCTCACTGGAGAGCTGGCTAAGTGAATACTTGTTTTAAGAATGAATACATGTTACATTGACTGAATTATAGAATTCACATAACCTTTGCTTTTGTTGCTAAGAATATGCAGCACTATTCTATGTCCAGAGAGATAAGTCTGAATTACCATGTAAAACTACTGAAGTTTGATAGTTGTTGATGATCATAGTGTTCTATCAATTATAAATTAAAGCCTTATTTTTTTTAGGACAGTATAGCTTTCATTTATTTGCACATTCCAGATGAATCATATTTACTCAGCTACATGATATTTTCTCACCAGCAATTTTGATTACTGGTGCTTATAAAAAACAAAAATAAAAATTATGCCAAATGTTTATTTTCTCCTTTGATACCCATTCATCCAACAAAAACAAAAAACCAGACTTAGCATCAAAGATTATGTTGCTATGATTACAACAAATTGACTGTTGCTTTCTGTTTCTTTATTTGCAGCTTAAAAAAGAAGAAAAAGATATTTATGATCCAAATCTCCACTATCCATTTTTTCTTGTTTTAACCAAAGGAGGATAGAATATGGGAAGACAATATTTTTTTTTACTACAAAATGGACTGTATATAATCATTTCATGGGAAAGGTAAACTCTGAGCAGTACAGAATAGATCATTCTCAGAACTTTGGGTTCATTATATTAAAAAAGAGAGTTGGACGTCTTAAGAGCTCTATTTTCCTTTGTGGCTGTCATTTCGCACATGATTTCTTCATCGTGACAAAAATGTTTTTTTTTTTCCATCTGGAAGAATGTGTTTGACCAACTGCAAAATGTTAAAGGATTTATTGTTCAAGTAAGTGAAAAAAACAGATACTGATATCTACTCAACATTTGAGATCATATCATATTCTATGAAGGCTTCGTCTTCTTTTACCATTACCCCTTAGGCTATTTTTGAAAATTACCTTTCGGGTTGTTGTTTTTTCAGACTGAAATTTTTCAAACTCAGTTTATTTATCAGATTTTTTTTTCTTACAAGATTTGAGATTTTGGAGTTTTATTGTTGAATTTTTATTTTGGGGTAGGGTTTTTTTTTTTTGGTTCTCTGTCAGGAGATGTATTAGAAATTATTGCTTCAAACCAAAGCCTCATAAACTGACCATTTGTCCTCTGGACACAATGCGTTGGCCAGCCCTCTGCTCCTCCTCTCCAATTATGTGTGATTAGTCTCAGTGTGTTGTGTCAAGAAGGGGGAGTGTGCTGAGTACTTATTATCTGTTTAGGTACAAGAAGAGTGCTCTGACTATGAATGAAAAGTGAGTCTTTATCAGTACTGAAATCTAACTGCAACTGTTCCCTATACTTGCTATTAAAAAATAGATCCTTGTCTGAGAAATGTTGGGTGCTGTAGCAATTGTGGGCTTTCCTTTGCTCTCTCACTCCCCCCAAATATATCCTATCATCGGGCATAGGCCACATCATTTCATTAACATTTTTATCCCAGAAGTAACATGCCTTTCAAAGCCTAAGACAAAACTATTTGGATTTGTTTTCTTGCTGCTTTAAGAAACATTTTTTGGCATCTTAAATAACTTATCCTCCCTCCCTCCCTCCCTCCCTCTCTCTCTCTCTCTCTCAACTATTTTTAAAAGTGGGGGGGGGGTATTAAATAGTATTACACTTCATTGTGTGCTTAATTGGCAAAGTATATGAAAATAAAATAATTACTCCTGAATTGATGTTTCTCTTCTCTGATTTAATAAGTTGCCCACAAACTCCCATGCTCTTCCATCTTTCCCTCAAATGCAATTTCTTTACCATCAGTTTACATGATGGTACATTCCACACTTTTTATGCTCCATTAGAGCACCTATATGGATCGCAGAAGGCATAGGTCAAATCGCAGTTAGATCATACATTTCTTTCTCACAAAAACCTGAATTGCAATGCCAAGTGATGGGCTAACATCACAATAGCAGCAATTTATTCCTCTTTTGATAAAACAGCAGTCTATTCTCAGTGTTGGATAAAGACCAGGGGCAATGCAAACCAGCCATTTATCCTAGTATTTCAGTGGTAGATCTCCTTTTATGGATTTTATGGATTTCACATTGAGACGCTTACTGCATGGAATTTCTGCTCAGAAATGGCAAGAATTTAGAGATGGATGGTTTTATCATCACTGTGTGTCTTATAGGTACATGTGCTACATATATTTAATAAAAATCTTGTATAGAAAAGACACAAATAGTACCCAACTACCCATGTATATGGATTGTCACATATCATTACAAAAGTATTCAAGAACATGACAAATAGATATATTTGCTAACTTTTACATAATGACCCTGGAAATTATTGTTTCACTCTTTTTCCCCCTCTGAGTAGATAACAAGTATATCAAAATGAACAACTAATTATTATTGTTTGTTTCTTTTCCCCATCTGTCATGTCAGTACAAGCTAGTGTCTCAAATGCAGGCTATTATCCCGTAAGGGTTTAATTGAAGGGGTCTTAAGAACACGATCCTGCAAACATTTATGCATTGAGGCTGAATGGTGAAACTAAATTACTCATGCATATAATTGATGAAAGGACCAGAGGCCCTAGATTGTAGCATTTGCTGCTAAAGATCATTGTATAAAATTCTCTGTACCCCCCCCCCCATTTCTCTGGAAAAAAATTAAGTTGCTTTGTGGTGGGATTCCCCTTCTAAAATTATCATCATCTCTACATTGGTTTAATTAAGCACACATTCTAGTTCTTTGAATGTTGCTTCTGCTTCTCCAAATATAATGTTTTAAAATGAAAAGCTGGTTTTTAAAAAAATATTAACAGTGATTGTAAGCATAAATTGATTTGAACAAAATTTAAGCAACCTTCAGTTAAACACACTCTGTAATGGGGATATACTGTATGCTGGGTTTTGCATGAATGATGAAGTTGATGAATGTGTGAAGTATGAAGTTAAACTGAATGAGTCCCTTAAAGTTAAATCAGATGTCAATCATCAACAATCAATGGAAACAATACATTGGTGAAACTTTTCTTATGGGCTTGTAAACTGCTCCTGAACGGGATTTTTTTTATACTGAATGATAGTTTCTGAGCCTTTTCTTGATAGAAGTTGCAGGAGGAAAAAATCTGATTTCAGTAACAACATAAAGGGTATATGACAAACATCTTGTGAGTTTTTTTAATAAGTAGTTTTCTAAAACATGATTTCTAAAAATTCTGCAAAATGATTTTGCCAAGATTAAAGATGAAGAGAATGCATTGTTTTTTTCAAAGAAGGAGAGAGATTAGTAAAAGAGGCATCGAAGATTATGTTGGGCAATGTTATAAGTGCTACATGCAGTAGTAAGATTTGTTTTGTTTTCTATTGCTATGCACATATTGTGATAAAATAGGAACTATTGTTTCCCTTTAATTTCTGAATATTTAACTTGTATTCTGCACATTTAGTATCCCTTTGGGTCTTTTTTCCTTGCAAGGTTACATAAATTAAAAAGGTATTCTGCCCCAATCGGGACACTAGGGACAATATGTCACATCTTCAGCCAAAGAATTCGCATAATCTAAGGCAATACTTGTGCAGAGACTAATGGAGGGCAAGGTCAAGTTCCAGTGAAATCAATTCAGATCAAGGCTGGAGAGAAGGAAGCAGACAAAAGGCAAAGGCAAAATGAGGTTGGTTGGAGAAAAAGAAGAGCCAGTAGGGCAAGATAGGATCAAAAGCATGAAAATGGCAGAAAGTATCTGGTTATTCATCCCTAAGGACTGAATGCAACATGCTCTTACAAGTGTGAGTGCTTGTAACATTCTCACCCTTGTCAATCAAGAGTTTAGGAAAGAAATATGAACATTCTCCAGCAGCGTTGTTCCATCCCTCAGCTGAAGAAAGTATTTCCCTTTCCAAAAAAGAAATCACATATGCAAATGGGCATGCCTCACTCTCTTGTACAAATATCATTATTTGTACAAAAAAACAAAAAAACAAAAAACTAGACATATTTGTGTATAACTCAATTATCTTCCAACCCCTGGTGTTGATTCAGAAATATTTATTTATTTATTTTTAGCTCACCTTGATCATTTTTATAAATAATACAAAGGTAGCAAACATACAGTATCTAAAAGTTCCTCCTATTTTCTCCACAACAACCACCTTATTATCTTTATTAGCATTATCTTTGCGCAAAAAGGACATGGGGGAAATCCAGGTTATTATAGAAACATGTGAACTTTCAGAGAGCCATAAATCCACGATTACAGAGAAGCATATTCTGTTCTATTCCAAAATCCATACAATATACAGATAATATTTTCTTTAGTGCAACATAATGAGCACAAACTTGTGGGCAAGATGTAATAAAAACTCAGAATATCTCCCATATAGGTTTAATGATTCTAATATCAAGGTGAGTTTTTTTTAGCTTTTGGCCCATCTTATTTCCTCTGCCGTATTCAACATTTTCACTCCTCAAAAGTAATTGACAAATTGTTTTTATTTATTTCATTTCATTTCTACAGTTACCTATCTCAGTCAAGTGACTGGGCAGCTTGTTGTTCTGCCATTACATTCCAATCACTTTGTTCAATGGTAGGGACAAAAGTTTAAAAAACATCTGGAAAACATCTACTTCTAAGATGTTGTACAATCACACAAAGTAAACCCACGCTTGTTTTTTTCCTTGCGTGCATAACCAGATGCGTAAGATCTGCTACACAACACAATCCCACTGTGACATTTTGTGAGCTCTTTGCACACACAGGTTTTTTGGAAACAATTCAGCTTGTGTTATTTCTGCCAAAAATCCAAATACCTCATTAGTCTGTTGAAGCAACAATGACAAAGATACCTTTGGCACCTTAATACCTATATGATTTATTGGAGCTGTGCTTTCATAAGCTGCAGCCCATATTAACCAAACCATGAAGTGACCTGGAAATTGTACAGATAAAGGTTTTTGCTGAGGAAGATATAGTTTATCTACAAATCTCATGCCTCATAAGGAACCAACAAGTTGGTATCAAGATTGGTTTATATTATTTTAATGTATATCCCATCTCTCTGTCCAGATAGAAGGCAGGATTGTTGATGGTCACCAAGTCCGCTGCTCTGATCAGTACTTTTATTTTGCAAATACTTTTAACACATTCCATCCAACCTTCAACGTTCCCAGGAATACACAACCCTTTGCCTTCCCATTTCTATTCTCTGTCCCTAAGAAATACCTTATTGTTTTTCCTGTTGGATTCCCATTGGTTCTAGGCTTGCACTTTGTCATCAGCAAACAAGCCTGCACCATTTTCTACAAACAAATCTATAATGTTTCCATGTATTCTTCTCTTCACCATTCTAAATATACTGTGAATTCCCATATATCTGTAGTTCTTTTTCTTTCTACTGATATCAGGCAGGCCAGTGATTAAGTAGGTGTATCTGATAGTCCAGCCTTGATTTAAAAAATCAATCCTCTGTGTTGACTGAACAGGATCTCTTTTTAAAGATGCTTCCCATTAACACTCATGTCATATATTATTTTATCTCCAAGTTCAACAATTGCCAAGTTTTCAAAAACTCTTTAATGTTTGAGCTATTTTTCCTAGGAATGAAAGCCTCCATATATTTTAAAGAGGGAGGGTTTTAAAAAAAACTCCTGTGCCAAAATTTAAATCAACAGATTTGCTTTTATCAGAATCAAACTACAATAGTGTGGGACAGCAATTGTACTGGGATAAAAAAAAAATCCCCAAAAACACTAACTAAACTAAGTGTTCTGCCCTTGAGCTTTGTATTCTCTGACTTGGTAAATGGCTCTTAGCCTTCTGTCCCTCACGGCCCATCTTCATTTCATGTAGTTTTTAAATGATTAAACAGATCATGCTGTGACATCTAAAATGTCAACAAGTCCATAAATCTGGAAAACAGGAATGTAATAAAATAGGTAATAGGAGATTCAGGAGTTAATAGAGGCCCTAATATGGGAGTGCATACAGTAGCTACATATTGGAAACAGTGCAAGTGAAGATGGCTTAGTATTGCAAACGGAGGAAGAAAATTGTTTTTAATTAGCACCTTCCTAAGAACTGCTGATTAATACTGTTTGGTTTGGTGAAAAGCTTTCAGCTGAGTAATTTGTACAGCCGTTACAACAGTTTTGTTAGAGAAGGGACTCCTGTTGTTAAACACAAACAGCAGATGATAATGGTGGAAGAGGAGTTTGTCATGTAACAATTCACCTTATTGGTGGTGGGGGGGGAAGCTTTACATAAAATCTAATACAGTAGTAGATATCAGCAGAAATCGCATATAGCATACACTGGAAAGAAATGTTATATGGTTTATAAAATTATGCACACATTTTAAAGGCAGTGGGCTTTTAAGCTGGTTGGTAAGTAGGCTTGTTGTTAATATTGTTCTCCTTGGAAATCTGTGCTGGTTATTTAGCCTGTAAAATTATGTTCCATGTCCGAATAAAGTGCTGCATTTAAACCCAAGATAATCTTCCAGGATGTACTTTTTTTTCCCCTGGAGAGGTATTATTACTTATTTTTGGCTAGCTTGGTGGATAGATGCTATTTTATCCATTGGAGAATTACTACTCAAAATCTTTACTCCCATCTTGCCTAATAAGGTAACATGCAGATTTCATTTCCATCCAATTAGATGTTAGGTACGATATACAGTAAACAGGAGAACTTTAAAAAGAAAGAAATGTGATTAACAATGGAGGAATATGTATATTAAATTGTTACACTATCCAAGAAATTGCTTGACTGGGGGTGCCATAATAGAGCATGAGAGGGTTTCTCCCTCCCTCCCTCTCCCCGCCCTTTTCGACAGGCCTTTGGGGTAATAACAAGGGTTGAGGCTCACGACAGTGCCAAATAAGCTTTAGACAGCATAATAGTCTGCAAAGAAAAGCCACAGAGCACTAATGCGAAAGAAGAGCTGTCCACCACATGCAGCAAAAATCACCAAAGGTCATTTTATGGTAGCAATTGTGACACAAAATTGGTGGTCATGCTACATGTCTAATACTCAGCGCAGCTTTATAAATGATGGGCCCCTAGCGATGGCTGTCATTAAGTGCTTTCATCATAATAAACTTTAAACTGTTGGCTTTATGAATCACCAGCCAGTTTCAGCTGTTCGGTGGATGGCGCTTGCAGGGCCTTAAGTGTGACAAGACCTATTAGGAACTGCAACCATGCTTCAAGCACACTTGGCTTTCCCACTCCTGGGGTGATTGCAGCCTATTAAAAGGCATCTGGGAAGATTTTCCTCTAGCAATCTCTGATCAAGAGCTTTTTTGGGCTTTGACCTGCATTTCCTTCAAGACTTTCTCCAAGGAGTTTCATAAGAGCAAAAACTCCAGAGGATTTATAGCCACTTCTGATTAATACCTTTTCAGGGTGTTTTCCCCCCTCCTTTTGCAACGCTCCCACTGCTACATGGAGAAAAGCTTTCATTGTTCCTAAGGTGCTTATTTGTGACCTTTTCTCGGCTTTTCTGATTCCTTCTAACATGTTCTCAGCAAATCTTTGGTTTGTAACCAAGATAGTTGTTGAATTGTTACAGCTTTAAAGAGCAAAATGACTTTCAGATATGCATATATGAAGGTACGTGTGTGCACAAACGCACATATACACAGAGCTAATGTTAGCAGTTTTAAATCTATAGTGAAAGCTTTTAATTCAGGAAAAAGGATCCTTTCCTATTATTCTTAGTGGCAATTCAAGATTAAATTTCAACCTATGGCTCATTCACATGACATTTTTTTGCATGTGGGTCTGTTATATATTGATAGAATATTCACCAATCCAATGGTGCTTTGTTTTGTTTTTAACCAGCATCATAAAGACCTCTTCAAATTCGGTCTCCTGCTTTTTTTTTTTTTTTTTTTTTTTTTTTTTTTAGTCAAGATGCCTGACATTGCACTGGAAATATAATTCTCTAAAGCAGTGCTTCTCAACCTTAGCAAATTTATGATGTTTGGATTTTAACTCCCAGAATTCCCCAGCCAGACAAACATTTTAAAGTTGCCAAGATTGAGAAACACTTCTGTAAAGTCCAGAATAGGCAAGAATCATTTCTCTTTGGGCAATGTTTCCTCCCTGATTGAAGACCTGATCACTGGAGTAGAGGGATAGGGCAATTTCTCCTTCTCAGCAACATAGAGAGGGTAGAGATGGTAAAAACAAGAACAGTTGGTGCCCGGTTGCCACCATGGACTAATCTAAAAAATTCTTTACGTGAATGTTAATCCTTTGAATTAAATTTTAAACAGAAATCAAACATTTATCATACTTGCCCAATTGCCATCATGGACTAATCCAGTGTTTCTCAACCTTAGCAACTTGAAGATGTCTGGACTTCAACTCCCAGAATTCCCCAGCCAGCGAATGCTGGCTGGGGAATTCTGGGAGTTGAAGTCCGGATATCTTCAAGTTGTCAAGGTTGAGAAACACTGGACTAATCTAACAAGTCATCCAAAACACCCACTTTGACATAGGGAGAGGTTCAAAGCCCAAGGCCTGAAAAGTCTACCCTGAAGTCCAGAATTGCTATGTTGAATGGCAACTGCTAGCTGAATTTCTACATGGTATTATAAAATCCAGGGTTTAAAGACCAGTCCAATTTTCTGGCAGACTATCCTGGCTTTCTTCCCTTTGTGTCATGGGTGTCCAACCTTTGGGCTTGCTTGGGAAGCACTGAATAAAGATGAATTGTCTAGGACCACATGTACAATACATACAGGTAGTCCTCAACTTACAACCACAATTGAGCCCAAAATTTCTGTTGCTAAGTGAGATTTTTGTTAAGTGAGTTTTGCTCCATTTTATGACTTTTCTTGCCAGTTATTCAGTGAATCACTGCAAGTGATGTTAGTAGCACAGTTGTTAAAGTGAATCTGGCTTCCCCATTGACTTTATCAGAAGGTTGCAAACGGAGATTACATGAACCCAGGGCACTGTAACCCAGTGTTTCTCAACCTTGGTCACTTGAAGATGTCTGGACTTCAACTCCCAGAATTCCCCAGCCAGGGGAATTCAAGTGGCCACATCTTCAAGTGGCCAAGGTTGAGAAACACTGCTGTAACCATCATAAATTATTAGTTGCCAAGTGTCTGATTTTTTTTATTTTTTTCTAATATTTTTATTTACAAACATGTATAATACACACACACACACAAAACTTAGACGTACACCACATTTACACAATACAATACGAACAGGAGTTTCCTGTTCTTTCTAATAGCAATTATCAATCGATACCGCTCCTATTATTTCCCCTTCTATTATATTTCATTTGGATTTCACCATTCTTAACCCTCTTATTTTACTCATAACTATTATTTTTTGAGTTTTGTTGTATTCCTACATTGATCCTTGTTTCTTTCCTCCATCCACCTATACCATTCACCCCATATCTGGTAGAATTCTGATTCTTCTTTTCCCTGGATTTCTTTAGTTAGTTTGTCCATTTCAGCACAATCCATAACCTTTCTTATTATTTCATCTTCGCTTGGAGTTAATTTGTTTTTCCATTTCTGGGCAAAGGCAATCCTTGCCGCCGTAATTATATGTAGTATTAAATACTGGATTTCTTTTTTGTATTTCGCAGACACTATTCCTAATAAAAAAAACTTCAGGTTTCCATTTTATTTTAACCCCTGTTATTGCCTCCAGCCAATTTTTGATCCTTTTCCAAAAAAATTTAGCCTCCTCACAGGTCCACCACAAATGGTAATATGTTCCATGTAATGATTCGCATTTCCAACATTTTGGGGAGGTATTTGTTAAGATTTTAGCTAACCTTGTTGGTGCCAGGTGCCATCTGTAAAACATTTTGTACTAGTTTTCCTTGTATGCAACTGATAGTGTCATTTTTAAGTTTGTTCCCCCAAATTTTTTCCATTTGTCTAATTCAATATTATAGTCAAAGTTCTGTGCCCATTTTATCATTTGTTCTTTCACAATTTCCTCTTCAATTTTATACTTCAGGAGAAATTTATATATTCTCCCTATCATCTTCCTATCTGAGCTTTGAATAATTTTATCCAATTCGTGTGGTTCTGTTTCGATGTCATATAATTTAGTATCATTATTGTATTTAGTTTTGATTTGAAGATAAGTTAGCCAGTCAAATTTCATGTTCTGTTCTGCCAATTCTTCAATTGTTTTTAAATTTCCCTGTCTATCAATTAAGTCTCTGTATCTTAGCATTTTGTTCATATCCATAAAATTTGGATGGATCATCCTTTCTGTCAGTGATAGCCAATTCGGGATTTTCACATAGTGGATATTTTTTTATTTTGAGCCAATTTTGCAATAACGCTCTTCTAATTAAATGATTTTGAAAGTATTTGTGCGTTTTATTTTTATTATCGCATAGGAATGTATGCGAGCCTGCTTGCAAATCATGGCTTTCTAAGGTCAAAATTCTTTTATTCTGTAGCTCTATCCAATCCTTCACCCATGTTATTGTTACTGCTGATGCGTTTAATTTCCAATTTGGTAATGCTAAACCTGCCCTCTCCTTGCTGTCTTGCATTGACTTTAGTTTAATCCTCGCTTTTCATCCCTGCCAAATGAACCTAGCAGTTATTTTGTTTAATTCTTGAAAGAATGTTTTACCCAGATTAATAGGTGCGGCTTGCAACAGAAATAAGATTCTTGGTAAAATATTCATTTTAATTGTCGCTATACATCCCATGAATGATAGCTGAATATTTTTCCAATTTTCTAAATCCTTCTTTATTTGTGTCACTAATTTATTATAATTATCATCTTTAATTGTGGAACAGATCCCCAAGTATTTCACTTTCTTAGTTATTTGCATTCTGGTTGCTACTTCCAGTTCCTCTTCTTGTTTTTTTGTCATGTTCTTGGTTATCATTTTTGTTTTGTCTTTATTGATCATTAGTCCTGCCACTTCGCCATATTCTTCTAATTTTTGAATTAATTTCAGGCTGGATTCTAATGGATCCTCTAGAACAAATACTAAGTCATCGGCATAGGCTTGGGACTTATATTCTTCATTTTTGAGTCTTAAACCTTTTATTCCCTGGTCCTTCTGAATTTTATTTAATAAAATTTCCAAAGTTAATATAAACATCAAAGAAGAGAGGGGCCATCCCTGTCTGACTCCTTTTTTTATTTTGATCTTCTCTGTTAGTTCTCTATTCATCAGAGCTTTGGCTGTCTGACTGTTATAAAATCCTTCTTTCATTTTTATAATATTTTCTCTGAATTTCATCTCGTCCAATAGTGCTATTATAAATTTCCAGATTACGTTATCAAATGCTTTTTGTGCATCAAGGAAAACCAGTACCATTTGTTTTTCTGGATGCGCCTCGTAATTCTCTCTTATGTCTAGGATGACTCTCGTATTATTTTTAATGTGTCTGTGAGGTAAAAATCCGTTTTGGTCTGGGTGTATTCGTTCATTTAAAACCTGTTTAATTCTTCCTGCCATAATTGCTGCAAATATTTTATAATCAGAGTTTAGTAATGAAATTGCCCTGTAATTTTGAATTTCCTGTAGGTTGGTTTCTTCTTTTGGGATTAGTGATATTATTGCTTCTGTCCATGATTCAGGCATCTTGGCTTTTCCTAAAACTTCGTTAAACATTTCCACTCCTAGCTCCTGCAATATTATTTTATTATATTTGTATAGCTCCACCGGTATTCCGTCGGGTCCTGGTGTTTTATAATTTTTCTGGTTTTTCAGGACTAATTCCACTTCGGCCTGTTTATCACCTCTCTTTGTTCTTTTGTGATTGGTGTTATCTTTTCTGTGTTTAAATAATGTTTAATTTTGATTTCATCCATGCTATCTTGTGCGTATAGTTTTGCGAAGTATTTATGAATAATATGCTTTTCTTCTGCTTTGTATTGAATTCTTCCCTCATCATTTTTTAATTGATATATTATCCTTTTTTCTCTTTCATTCTTCAATCTGTATGCCAGCCATCATCCAGGTTTGTTGGCTTGCTCAAAATAATTTTATCTGGCCAAATGTCTGAATTTTGATCACATGACCATGGGGATGCTGAAATGGTTGTAAATGTGAAAAGGGGTCATAAGTCACCCTTTTTAATGCTATTGTAACTTTGAACGGTTACTAAATGAACTGTTGTAAGTCAAGACTACTTGAAGTTAATATATATAAGTCACATAATAATGTTAAAAGTTTGCAATCTTTTGGGGCTACATTACTAGCTGTCCCTGGGTATGCTGTGAGTTGGACATTCATGCTTTATGTATTGTTTCATACTTTTACATTTTAATAATATATGGTTTGTAGACCACTTTGGGAAGGCTTCATTCTCAAAGGACCCAGATATCCTTATGTATATCTTATTGTACAGTGTGAAGCAACAGATCCAGAGTAGTTGAATGCAGTTGTAGGAAGTTATCACCCAGCCCTCTCCCAGAAAAATGAAATATCCTAAGAAATATTGAAAAGGCAGAATATTTCTCTGGATGTGAAAAGGAAGAAACATATTTTAAAAGACAGAATAGCTCCTTGTAGCTTCCTGCCCATCCCCACTTTGTCAATGAGCTATTAAGAAGGCCAAGCTAGTCCATTTTACATAATAAAGATTTCTCCCCTTCAGCTCCAGGGGAATGGGATTAAGGCATGATAATATTGGCTCTTTACCTAACTCACCACATGGCATGTGAGAAGTCAACCAAACCTGGATTCAAAACGCAGCCTAGAGAGTTGCCTCTGCATGGTCCCATGGGAGTCTGACAACCAATCAGAATACTAGCTCAAGATCAAAGGCCAGAGGGGGATAAAACCAGGGACTCAGCATCTCAGTCGGCCCTTCTCTTTTCTCCACCAACATTGAAGCATGTGATCACCTTTTCTGTTCAGGACTCAAGCCATGTGGTCTTGTCCACCAATAAACCATCTTTCTAAGCAGCCTCCATGTCTCCAGTGTCTTTTTCCCCACTTGGAGCCAAACCCAGAAGGACATTTCTTTCAACAGTGGTGCAGTTTTACAATGGCAAGGTAAAGGTAAAGGTTCCCCTCTGACATATGTGCCGACTTTGGGGTGGTGCTCATCTCTGTTACAAAGCACTGTCCAAAGTCTTCTCTGTGGTCATGTGGCCAGCATGACTAAACGCCATCATGCTGCACAGCAGCGCACAGAATGCTGTCACCTTCCCACCAAAGGTGGTTCCTATTTTTCTACTTGCATTTTTACGTGCTTTCAAACTGCTAGGTTGGCAGAAGCTAGGACAAGTAATGGGAGCTCACTCCATTACGCAGTGCTAGGGATTTGAATCGCTGAGCTGCCGACCTTTCTGATCAACAAGCCTAGCGTCTTAACCACTGAGCCACCACAATGGCAAGGTACCATTTTCTAAAAATAAAGGTTCTAATTCACTACCATAAACTGCAAAAACTGATGTTGTTGTTTTCCATTACATTTTTAAATTTACCATTTAAAGCCATTCAACCAGTCCTGTGACAACCCATACAATTTTTAAATTATATATCAAGAAGATGACCTTGATCTCTCCTGGTTTGATTGTACATGAATTTCACAATGAACAACTCCAAGAACTGATACCACAAAACAATGATCTCACTCTATTCACCGCTAACATTCATCAGTTTCAAAAACAGCCACATGTACTTTCATTAAACTCTTTGGCATGTTTTTGCCTTAGCTAAAACAGAATAACAGAGTTGGAAAGGATCTTGGAAGTCTTCTAGTCCAACTCCCTGCTCAAGTAGGAAGCCCTATATACCATTTCATATGAGCCCATGCTCTTCTTAAAAATCTCCAGTATTGGAGTACCATCAACTGGAGGCAAGTTGTTCCACTGATTAATTGTTCTGTCAGAAATTTCTCCTTAGTTCTGTTGGTTCTCTCCTTGATTTGTTCTACAGTGCTTCCATTTTTTTCTCCTAAAAATAACACATCATTCAATTATCCAACACTCTTGACACCAACACAAGATGGAGAAATGAGAGAGGGGGAGGGATGGAGGGAGGGAGAAATTCTCTTTCTCCTGCAATTTAAAAGCTTTCATAAAATTTATATAGTTTCAACCAGAATCACAGTGTTTATTTTAAAAAAGGCATGTATACAGATCACTTGACTATGAATGTGCAACGTTTTCAAAGCTGACATATTTTCAGATCTTTTTAAGCTAGCAATATTAGTTCCTTTCTATTCATGGTTGTGCAGCAGTTTTAGCCTTTTTTAACACACAGCCCCAAGCCATGGATGGGGACTACAGCACAAGTTCCCTTTCTCCTTTCCAGTTGATTCAGGTGCTAGTGTTGTAATGTTAAAAGCTTTAAGTGTGTAAAAACCTGTCTAATACTCCTATTAGTGATTCTTCTAATCCATTCAGTGTAACAGCAGAAGTTTTAGATGAATGTCTCAGAGGTAGACCATTAAAATAAATTGCCCAACCTTGGGGAGATTAGAATTAGTCTCCAACCGAAGCATCTTGGGGAAGCTGGGTGTGGAGCCAACTTTTGAAAGCAAAAATTCCCATCAAAAACAGCATTAGTCTTCCCAGTTGTACTAATGAAGATACAATAGCAGTAATCATTCATTTGATTTCTAACTGTAGATTTGTTTAGAAAGCAAACATACAAAGGGGTTGGGGGAAAATAATTAATCATGGCAGTAGGATTCCTGATCTGAAATGCTTTTGATTTTGAAGCACAACAAGGCAGGAGGGGTGAGCCCAAGTAAATAATAAACAAAGTACATCAAAGTCAGAGGAAGCAATGAGGAGCATTTTAATTAACCATAATAATGCACAGAATGTTCACAACATAGCACCTTTTCATGTTCAAAGAACTCTGTAAACTAACTAATTAATGCCTGCAACGGTCTTATGAGATAAGTAATTATGGCCTTTATTCCCTTCTCTTCTTCTTCCTTTTTATGAAACAATGAGGTACAAAGATAAGTGGCATGGCCAAGGCCATTGGAGTAGATGATAATACTGAAAATACAGTACAAATCTTTCCCAAATCTCTTTAAGTATTAGAAAGATATCTCACTCTACATATAAGGTAAGTGTTCCAGCTTGATGACACAGATGGAGATAAAGGCACTCAATGACTAGATAGCTATAATTTCCCTGTTTAGCAAGGGACATTTTACATATATCTTTGCACATATGCAGCTGCCTTCAAGAAAACTAGATCAGTTGTCTATTCAGCTTGGTGTCAAAACTAGATTATTTCATAAGTTCAGCCTCTTTCTACAATCACAGGCTGAAGTCATTTCTATCACCTGCTAATTGGAACCAAGGAAACGAATGAACAATATGCTTCTCTGCGTACAGAACCTTGGTTTTGTTCCTGACTCATGGATATACTTCTACATGGTCTCCCATAGGTGGCGCCTGACTGCCCTCAAACTCACTTAACAACATTGTCATCGACAACAAAGCTACATTCATTGCTGCACAGACAGGGACCACAGGTTGCTAATATTTCAGAGATTTGAAACTGGGATTCCTCAGTTCAGTTCAGTTCAGTTTATTACATTTATATGCTGCCCTTTTCTCCCG
Source organism: Thamnophis sirtalis (assembly GCF_051295495.1). Lineage (NCBI taxonomy): Eukaryota > Metazoa > Chordata > Lepidosauria > Squamata > Natricidae > Thamnophis > Thamnophis sirtalis. The sequence goes on along the minus strand of NW_028261386.1, from coordinate 40,897,578 downwards.
AAGGGGACTCAGGGCGGCTCACAACTCAACCAGGGAAGGGGAATACAGACAAAAATTTTTTTAAAAAAACAAAGCATAACAATGCATAATTTAAAAACATACAACAGTCATACCATTCGAGACGGGGGCAACAGCTCTTTAGCCCCAGGCCTGTCGGAACAGCCAGGTTTTAAGGGCCTTGCGGAAGGCCTGGAGGGTGGTGAGGGTTCGAATCTCCACGGGGAGTTCGTTCCAGAGGGTCGGAGCAGCCACAGAGAAGGCTCTCCTCCGAGTAGTCGCCAGTCGACACTGGCCGGCGGATGGAATTCGGAGGAGGCCTAATCTGTGGGATCTGATCGTCTAGTGGAGGTAATTGGCAGCAGGCGGTCTCCCAAGTACCCAGGTCCAATACCATGAAGGACTTTATAAGTGACGACTAGCGCCTTGAAGCATATCCGGAGACCAATAGGCAGCCAGTGCAGCTCGCGGAGGATAGGTGTTACGTGGGTGAACCGAGGTACACCCACGATCGCTCGCGCGGCTGCATTCTGGACAAGCTGAAGTCTCCGAATACTCTTCAAGGGCTGCCCCATGTAGAGCACGTTGCAGTAGTCCAGTCTAGAGGTCACAAGGGCACGAGTGACTGTTGTGAGGGCCTCCCGGTTCAGGTAGGGACACAACTGGTGCACCAGGCGAACCTGGGGGCAGGACAAAAAGAAATGGATGGAAACCAATCAAGGAGAGAAACAACCTAGAACTAAGGAGAAGCTTCCTGACAGAGCAATTAATTCAGTGGAACGACTTGCCTCCAGAAGTTGTGGGTGCTCCAACATTGGAGGTTTTTCAGAAGAGATTAGACCACCATTTGTCTGAAATGATATAGGGTTTCCTGTTGGAGCAGGGGGTTCAACCAGAAAACTTCCAAAGTCCCTCCCAAGTCTCTTATTCTGCTACTTATTTGGATTGGGACATGTATTTTGAGTCTACCAATTTCTCATTCGTATTTATCTTTCGATGCACAAAATGAATGAGATTTTTCATAAACATGAGGATATATCTTATCAGTTTAGAATTGCTTTAATTAAATTTCCTGTGAAAGGTACATGTAGAAACAACTGGAAAGCTGGCACTCTCAAAAACCCATCCCTCAGGTTTTGTGTGTGCCCCTCAGAGAGGGCAGATACAGGTCTATCACCTTCTGTTCACATTTATTCATTTTTGTCCAATGTCCTACTAATTGGATAGCATATTCCCTGGTACTTGAAGTCCACTCCAGTTGGGGCCAACAGTTGTCACATTGGATGAGTTGCCAATTCTTTGAGTTAGACAAGAATCAATAAATGTCTCATCTGCTTTTTCTTAATAATTTTGATGGCCTATAAACATTCCACTTATGATCAGTAAAGCTGTGTTTTTCTTCATCTATTCCTAACTTTACAGGAATCAGGACTTAATGTTTTCCCCTTTCCATTTTTGACTCCTCCAATCTTCTGTATCCCCCTCCCACTTGGGGCAAGTTTTCCTTTCACCATACAACCTGGCAGGCAATGTACCAACATGGATAACAGCTCAGGTTTCCCCAGGGGAAGATTTAGCCCTCCTGCAGGCAGCCTTTTTTTCCATCTCATCAACCTTTAATAGCGTTCTTTGTTTTTACCCCATGGGAGGAAAATAATCCCCACATCCTTTCCACACCTGGGCTGGGAATAGCAAACTTCCACCTCCAATCTGACACCTTGAAAAAGGACCAATTTGCTGACATATTTTCCCCCTGCAAGGACTAAAGCCTATGTGAATGGGCCTAAAGCCAGTAGCCTTAATTAGTTTGCAAGTTATCAGGCACAAAGCCCACCTGTTGAAGAATGCAAAACAAATGTGTTCCTTGGTGAACTGAACAACACAAGCTTTACTGACAGTTGTCAGTCACATACAGGGTATATATTTGATAGACATTTGATAGACTACTGAAGTGGTAGAATACTAGACTTAGTCCAACAATGTTGGAACCAGTTCAGAAGAGGACCTCTATGAAATGAAAATTATTTTGGTCTATGAACCATAGTATCTATTGAGCAGAATGAAAAATGTCCTATAGGATCTTGTTTATTTATAATTCAATTGAAACCCATCCCCTTGCAAAATGGTAATTACAGTATGTCCACTTATAGAAATTTTAGGGGAATTCACAATACTTGTTGAGAATAGTATATAACAAGAGCTGGCTTATCCTGAGATAAATAAGTTTCCAGCCCCTATTTTTTCCACCATTAAAAGAAGGTAATCTGTTCATCATAGCCTATACTGTGTTGCTTCTTTTTTTTCTCCTCATCCCCAAACCTTGTCCAGGATATCACAGAGCTGTTTATCTCCCAGTATAAGCTCAGTCTCAAACTAAACAAAATGACCTTTCTGGTGATGCTTTAGACCAGTGGTCCCCAACCTTTTTATCGCCGCGGACCAGTCAACGTTTGATAATTTTACTACAGCCCGCTGAGGGGGGGGGGCATTGATTGTTTATATTTTAGATTGTTTTGATTTAATAATTTTAATTTAATTGTATTTAAGCATGCTTTCAAAATAAAATACAGTTACACCAAAAAATGAACATAAAGTGATTTAACATTTTAACTCACTAGAACGCAGTAGGATCTGTAGATTCGTCAACCTGGAGTGTGTACCACAGTGATGTATTAATCCTCTCCAACAATTGTGTCTCAATGTCTTCGGCTATTTCCTCAATGCGCCTAGCCACAGTGCTAGCCGACAAAGGGACATGTGCTATCTTTTCCACAGCAGCCTCTCCTAGAAGTTCACAGCAAATGTCTTTAGTGGAGGGCAAGATCAATTCTTCACCGATAGTGAATGGCTTTTTAGCCTTAGCAATACAGTTAGCCACCAAATATGATGCTCTCTGTGCATTCCCCTTTATTGATGTGGTGGCCCTCATAAATTTCTTCTGTCCTTCGTGTTCCTGTTTTTTTTTCTTTCAAAATACTCCAGGGGCTTGCCTTTTAATCCAGGGTGCTTGGCATTCAAATGGTGAAGCAGTTTTGAAGGTTTCATTGCCTCATTAGAGAGCTGGTGGCTACAAACTATGCAGAGCGGGGTTGGTGTGTGGGAATCACCTGTCCCAATAAATCCATATTTCAAGTAGGACTCATGGTATTGTCTGTTAAAAGTTTTATGTTTCTTTGATGTTGAAGGCTCTTCTTCTGTCTCTTCACTGGGCCTTTTCTTTTTCCCAAGTTAACTTTCTAACGACATCTGTTTTGTACTCATTTTTGCTAATTTGTGAGTTAAATTTGAGCAAACACAATACACATGTACACCAAGCACTGTTAAACATGAGAAAGTACCAGTGAACAGAGAGAAGAGCGCCCCGATATCAAGATATTTTGCGCATGCGTGGTATTGGTGCAGCTTTAGGTGACGTCTCTCAGCTCCCAGGTAACCTCTCGTCCATGGAAAGTCAAACAAACCCGAGAGAAATACTGTTTATTTATTTGTATGCCAATACAAATACAGAAATACACCACAGTAAATAAAATGGAAATAATTTAATGTGCCTTGGGTGGCCCGGTACCCTTTGATCCATGGACCGGTACTGGTCCGTGGCCTGGGGGTTGGGGACCACTGCTTTAGACCATGAGAAAACAGAACAATTTTCACTAAGAAACCTGATGAAAGAGAATCTGCTAGACTGACACTACTCTAGACTATCATTTTGTGGTGAAAAAGATTGTCACTGAGATCTACCCCAAAACTTTTTGAGAAGACAATTTGAAGGGCTTGAAAAAGGCCAGTGCTACTAATATTATTGTTTCAAAACTCGTAAAAATGGAAACACTATCCATTTGATAATGAAACTAACCACACAATAATTCAATGGCTGATCTACAGGATTAAAATGTTTGTGGAAAGTTCTTTTAGCCATAATTATCCTACCTTCTTTAGCAATATATGGCTGTGAGAGTTGGACCATAAGGAAGGCTGCACACTGAAGAATTGATGCTTTCAAATTATGGTGTTGTAGAAGACCTTTGAGAGTCCCTTGGACTGCAAGGAGATCAAATTTGTCAAATCCTATAGGAAATCAACCCTGATTATTCTTTGGAAGGATAGATATTAAAGCTGAATATGGAATACTTTGGCTACCAAATGAGAAGAGAAAACTCATTGGAAAAGAACCTGATGCTGGGAAAGATTGAAGGCAAAAGGAGAAAGGGTCAGAAGAGGATGAGATGGTTAAATAATGTTATTGATGCAATGAACATAATTTTGGCCAAACTCTGGCAAATAGTGGAGTACAGGGGGGTTGTCATCCTATGGTCCATGGAATTATGAAGAGTCAGACATGACTGAACAATAAAATCCTATCTTCTTACATTGCTTTATGAATAATTTAATTTTCACTGTACCTATCAGCAAAGATCTAAATCTAGATTCAGAATGCTCAGCTTTTCCCCAACTTACAACCATATGGATTCTTTGTCAGAAACTATGACCTTAATGCAGTATATATGTCATTTAACATGTGTACCAATGAGAAGATGTCTTAACAAGTTCCCATAGTCTCTGAATACTTTACACAAGACAAAGAAGTTTAGGCTACAAATGTTTTCCTTGTTACTTTGCACAATGATCTCTCGTGAATTAAGAGAACATGACTTTTTGCAACAAGCCCTGTCTTCTGATGGATAGTGTACATTTATCACGGCTTAACTCTAACACATTATTCTGCTTCAGTGCTAGTTCCTTAGCTACAATGTAAGACATTATATTGACCAGCTTTACATAGTTATTTAAAAAGTAAATGTTGTGAGCCCTTTCCAACTTAGGTTTCAATCCGAAACATAAATGGGATTTACCTTTGAATAATAAACAATGAAATTGCTTCTAAATTTTTCTGACGTTTTGGACACTAGATAGAATCTCTCAGACACTCAACAATAAGGATAATTACAAATATAAGCAATATTCATGTTATCATTGTTAAATCCCACTTACTGCTTTGGAAATTAAATCAAAATCAATACAGAATTATTCTTTATTAAAAAGAATCTTCCTTATTTAAAAATGGTATTGCAAAGGGTTTAAATTGGCAGAAGGCCGAGCCTGTTAATTTATTACAAATGCTGTATGCTACATTTGAAATGGGAATTACCTATGGTGAGCTTGGAAACTTTTTAATGCACTTGTGTGCTATCTGTCTAGAAGAAACAATTGCAGTGACAGGCTATCCTTCATAATCCCCCTCTTCAGACTTGTGCTCACAAAAGACTTTAAATAGTGAAGATGTTGTGTGGGAGGAGAAACATTTTCCAAACAAGTAATTTCTCCAGTCCGGGCCCAGGTAACAAAGGGCCCTCTGGAATTTTTTGTAGGCCTTACCAGAGCTGGCCTCTGGGCCTTAAGGCCACCTGCTGCTTAAGCCATCGGTCAATAGATTAACTGCAGCTATTACCAAGTGCTTAGAAAAAGCAGGTTATGTGGCAGAGCAAACAAAATCAACCTGCATTTAACACATGTTAATTCAAAAATTTAATAAATGAGAGTGGGGTGCTGGAGGGGAAGGAATGTTGAGAAGAGCAAAGAAAAAAAGAGAGAAAGAAATGGGAATGCTGTCCTTACATACTTTTAGGAGCAAACAGTTAGATTGTAGACAAAACATCTTCATGGCCACTGATGCAAAAGAATTCTTTGCCTGTTTCCTCTCTTGCGTTTGCAAGAATTCTTTTGCGCTTTCACCATTCCCGCCTTCATTTTTTATTTCATGTACAGTTGTTACTTGAATGCAAAAATGCTGAACTGCGTTCAACTGAGAGACCGTGCGAATACAAAATCACTGTAAACTGCTTTCAGGGATGATCCAATACAAAACACAAAAGCAAATTATTGTGAGCACAAATATAAACCTAAGTCTCAGCATTGTTCTTATTATTCGGCCAGACAAAAGGAGTTTCATGTAGCATTTTTTTTTAAAAAGAAAAACATCTCTTCTCACCTGCCTATGGTTAGAATACTTTTTTTAAAAACTTTTCATTGTTGTCAATGAGGAGATGGGTTTACCACAACATCTGCCCTACTGACTTCTCTTAAAGAGAGATCCTGAGCTACCTTAAGGCTGTTATCAGGTTGGACACAAAAAATGGGCACACTTAAACACACTTTATACTTATGTTGGGCCAGGAGCAGAAACATACACATCTACTCCTACAAATCAAAGACACAACTGGGAGAAAATCAATTAGGAGCCCTGGCAATTATATGCTATCTTCAAGAAGCACAGGAGAAGAATTATAGGAGAAGCTATTGCCTTCATATCTGACTTGTAGACTTTTGAGAAGCATCTCCCTGGTCACAGGGTGGAGTGGGAAAGGAAACGGGCCAGATTCTGGTGAGATTTTCTTAAACAATTTCAGGACAAAAGAGAAGTTCTGTGCATTACAATAGGGAAAAAGCGCATTCCTACATAAACACATTTTTAATCATCAACATCCATCTCCATCTCCTCCCCATCCATCCAAATATATCCAAGCTCAAATATGTGTATAGAGGTGTTCAAGAATGGTGAATTTATATACCAGTACCTACTTTGAAATGCACTTATTTGAACAGTTGCCCTGCCTATTTAACTTATATGCAAAGCACATCATGAGAAAAGCGGGGCTAGACGAATCAAAAATTGGAATTAAGTTTGCCGGGAGAAATATCAACAACCTCAAATATGCAGATGACACCACTCTAATGGCAGAAAGTGAAGAGGAAGTAAAGAGCCTCTTGATGCGGGTGAAGGAAGAGTGTGCAAAAGTTGGCTTGAAACTCAACATTAAGAAAACTAAGATCATGGCATCTGGCTCTCTCAATTCCTGGCAAATAGATGGGAAAGAAATGGAGGCCCAGGTTTTATTTTCCTGGGCTCCAACATCACTGTAATTGGGGACTGCAGCCAAGAAATTAAAAGATGTTTGCTTCTGGGGAGGAAAGCTATGGCAAATCTAGACACATACTAAAAGCAGAGACATCACCCTGCCAGCAAAAGTCCATATAGTCAAGGCTATGGTTTTCTCAGTTGCAATGTATGTCTGTGAAGGTTGGACCATAAGAACAGCTGGGTACCAAAGAATTGAGGCCTTTGAACTATGGTGCTGGAGAAGACTCCTGTGAGTTGGACTTGGAATGCAAGGCGATCAAACCGGTCAGTCCTAGAGGAGATCAACCCTGACTGCTCTTTAGAAGGCCAACTCAAATACTTGGCCACCTAATGAGAATGAAGGACTCACTGGCGAAGACCCTAATGTTGGGAAAGATTGAGGGCAAAAGAAGAAGGGGACAGAGAATGAGGTGGCTGGATGGGGTCACCAAAGCTGTAGGGATGAGCTTAAATGGACTCCAGAGGATGGTAGAGGACAGGAAAGCCTGGAGGAACATTGTCCATGGGGTCACGATGGGTCGGACACGACTTTGCAACAACTTTTAAATCTCTTCCAATTTTAATATCAAATACAAAAATAGAAACCAAAGAAAAAACATGTAAGTTTATAGATTGTCAACCTGAAAAGAATATGCATAATGGAAAACTCAGTTTTCACAAATGTGTAAAAAAAGTAGTAAGGATGAACTAAAGGCAAGGAATTCTAGGCTTAGCAGCCATGGCATTTTATTCACGCATAATTACTTTAGCTTTGGGAGAATATGCATCTTCAGAGTAATCGTACAATTGTTTACTATACCTTTCCCTAATTCCTACGTGAGCAAAAAGACAGAGATTCCTATTTCAGAATAATACAGGGCGGGGCATAACCTTTTCCTAGGGGGTCACAGCAACACTTGTAATAACAACACAAATAATTCATACACCATTCGAAAGCCCATCAAAAACTGAGTTTATTGACACGATTTAATAGTCAGTATGACCACCATTAGCCCTTCGAACAGCTATATTGTTTATACTGGTAAATTGTGACCCCCAAATATTAACATTATATTGTTTTTAAAAGAAAAAAGACTCCATTATATTCATATATTCCCTTTGTTATTTTTTTAAGATTCCTTGCCAGGCAATTGTTTATTAAGTATATTATACTTAAAACATCTGCATGCGTTCATGGCCTATTTTCACGCTTTTTATGATGTTTTAAACTGGAATTCCTGAATCTCAGTATCTGAAAGGTCATTTGTTCGTACTTATAGATATCTTTAGAAGAAGCCCACTTCTGCATTCCAGGATTACTTGAGATTGTTAGATGACATATATGTGGACCCTATAGCTTGGAATTGTCCTCTTCCCTTTCTTTCTTTTTGATGGAATATCTTTATTTTCAAACTTTTCAAGAGGAAGAAGGTCCAAGACATTTGTTGTCATTTCATGGAGGAATGTGTGCCAATACACAACCACCCACCCACCCACACACACACACACACACACACACACACACACACACACACACCACACCAAGAAAGGGGCTTTGAGCTAACAGCAAAACATAATTTCTCAAGGTCTTCTTCTGAACTGAAAGAATTGCAAGCAAAGGGAATATGACTTAAGTCGTCATCCACTGCAGTGGGGCTGCTGATTTGGTTTAAAATACACAAAACTGCTGAAATTCAAATTAAATATTTACATTGCCATTTCTATGTGATGAACCAGATTTAGAAGAACAAGCATTGAATACCTCATCAAGAGTCTCTTTCAGCTTTCTTCCATTAACAAAACTCTTTTCACTTGAACATAATTCATGCAACTGTGGTTGAAGACATTCAGAAGATTTAATATGTATAACTCAACATTTCATCAATTGTCAGATCCTCTTCAAGTGCCAAAATGAAACCAGGTGGCCCTTGCCTACCTTGGGGTGAAACAACATTCCACAATCCCAGGGGTATAGCTGAGTAGGTTAGTCTCCTAATTTTACATAATATTCTACACAAACACACATTGAGAGAGGGAGGGAGGGGGGATAGGGAGAGAGGGAGAGAGATTGCAAAAATAATATTGTTTCACTAGCGTACAGTATATGCATATAAAATAGGGTATACGTATAGAAAAATATCTGATTATGTCGTTTCATTGTTGTTGTTAGGTACTAGATGTAGATTGGCACACAAGATAGAAACTGAAATAAATGTGTGTTGCAAATAATCTACATCACTATAGCACACTTCACAAAGACATTGCCAAGCCATTTTGCTGGGCTCCCCCATGGTTTTTGACACAGTAGGGCAGCATTTAGCTTTATATAAACACAGATAAGATAAATGGCTTATTGTCACGCAGTAGGTATTGCTACTCTATCAGCCACCCTCATGAAGCCTGAGCTGATAGCTGCAGCAAGATACTTTAATGCCACTGATACTTCCTGTTTCTTCTCTTCCCCCCTCCCATCTTTTTTAGAAAAAAGCATTTACTCTGGACTCAGAAGATGGGTCGAAGCAACCATGCTGGTACCTTTATTTCTTATCTTTTATCTAGGATCTGCACAGAGAAGATGGTGTTGGCTAAGAAGCTGCCTTGTCCATTTTTTTCCTGTCTTGTTAAGCTAAAATAATGCAGTTAAAATTGCATTTGGGTGATGATGGTAGCATGTGTATTTCACATAAAAACAGAAATAGTATTTATAGTTCCAAATTTTTCATCCCACACTTGGATTCCTATTTGTTAAAAAAAAGTTAAAGAAGCAACAGCTGAGAAATTTAGCTGTATATCTGGGGAAAGTTTAGTTATGTTTTTTTTTAACCCATTGGACAGTTGTTAAATAATAGAGACCAGTTTGGTGTAGTGGTTAAGGCATCAGGTTAGAAACCAGGAGACTGAATTCTAGTCTCACCTTAAGCACAAAGCCAGTTGGGTGACCTTGGGCCAGTCACTTTCTTTTAGCCTTAGGAAGGAGACAAAGGTAAACCAGTTCTGAAAAAAATTACCAAGAAAACTGCAGGGACTTATTCCAGTGGTCTACAAAAAACCAGACATAATTGAACAGAAGAAAAAAAAAGCAAGTAACAGCATTGTTTCCAGGATGTAACTTTGCTAAACTAGTTTTCAATTATTTCCCATTGTTTCTCACTTGTTAACATTCCCAGTTTGGTTAGAATATTAGTTTATTTACATTTCCAGTTGGGTGTAAATATCCTTCTGTAATGTCTGGAACTGAGAAATTGGAAGTCTGAAAATTCTTCCGAGACGGTGCTAATCTCTACTACTAAAACAACAAGAAAGTGGTTGTAGATGGGGGGCCCAAATCTTCTGGTATCCTCATATAGAACATGCAATTGTTTGTATTGTCAAAATATAGCGGATGAAACATTGGTGCCTATTTTCACATCAACAGATGAAACACTTATTTTAATTTCTAAGATATAATTAGAGTTTGTAGGTGAAAAATACCTATCCTTTGTATAAATAGGTAATGGAAGCAGACTGAGATAATCACATCTCCTCTATATCGAAAACAAACATAGTGGCATCAAGCAACTGGAATTTCCAGTCAGTGCTTCACTCTTCCCTTATCATACCTGTTTTTCAGTAGTGGACACCTATCCCTCCTGTCAGCTTCCAGAATATGGAATGTATTTTAAGCTATTGTTGAAGATGGATGAATTGCTCCCTGGTTTTAATATTTAATATCTACTGCTTAGAGCTGTTATTATTTTACTAATCAATATCAATGTATTTGTTCTATTTTGAGAAAAAGCAGTAACAGGAGCAGGGATAAGAATGAGGTTGCAGGAAAACTGATTTCCAACTGTCTCCCAACTTACATTGGACAAAATGGGAAGTGGATGGACTGTTTTCTTGGCCTAACAGTGGCTTGTTATTGTTTGATTATTATTTTACATTTCTCCCTTCTCTCATGTAGAGATAATTAGAAAAATCTAATATGATGCACTTCCTATCACTTATCCAAGTATAATGGGGTAGATGAAGCTGAGAATGGTTAAATCTAGCCTCTCTGCTCTCATTATCCAGAAACAACTCCACTTTGAGACCTTTCCCTAGAGGGAGAACTGTACTGTAAATACTAATCTCTGCAAGTTTGAATGATGTATTTAAGGTACCTGAAATGGACATATCCACTTGTCCGGATAGGTTCTCTGCACTCATGGCCAGCTCTGCCTGAAGATTTCTTCCATCATAGCTTCCTTTCTTTTGATTGCTTTTCAAGTATTTTGGGAAAAGGCTAGAAATGTAGCTCATAAAAGGAAGTTAAATTAATCGGTGTTGAAATAATTCTATAAAAATGTTGTGTACAGCTTTTCTGTTGATATGAGGCGGCAATTGTGTGCATGTTTACACAGGAGGAAGCTTCACTGAAGACAGTGCAAATGATCCAAGTTTAAATGATCATCTGTAAATTTTCTTTTATCCTGTCTTTTTATTAAAGCTTTAATCTAATGTTATTTTTTTCACTTATTTGCATATAATTTCTTATTTATAAACACGGTAACACCTGAGTCTTGATGATACCTAATATAACCAAGTATCTTGGATTTAAATGGAACTTAGCTTTCAAGAATGTATTCTTATAGTTTGAACAGTCTTGAAAGAAAATAAATAGTACAGACATCCATCTGTCTTCATCAAATGAATTATTTTATCAAACCACACAATTTGGACATGTTGCTTGATTGAGGTCTAATCCAGCACTTGCCATTCTTCAATTTCTCCTTTCTCTCCAATATTATATAAAACTCTTCCTGCAATTTCTGTCTAGCAGTGCAGACTTATAAGAAGTTTGTCCCATTGTTTGCAGTGAAGTTATCTCCATTTTTTCTATTATTTGTGTTTCTCTAAATAACTTAAGTTTTCTTTAAACACAAGATACTTTCTGTTGCATGCTAAAACTCATTTTGTCTACATTTACCTGTTATTTAGAAAGTAAAGATAGCAGATGATGTAATGATGGGGTATCTTTGTGATCCCTTCCAAGCAAACCAGAATTTTAAGTGTAAGAATTTAAGTTTCACTGAAAGAGCTGGAGTAATTGTTTCAAATGAGCAGATAGCAGCTATCTCCAACCAGATGTTTGAAAAGGATCTAACAAATAAATAAATAAAACTTCCCAAATGGCTCACTCGACACTCCAAAATGCCAGTAGTTCATGTATCTTACTTTTTAACTCTAAATAGAGCTTCCAGGTCAGTAGGGAAATTGCCACAGAAGAAAATACTAATTTCCCAAGCTTTATTACTATAATCAAATTTGGATTCCACCTCTATCATCACTTGAATTTGCTTTTATGAACAAAGGAAAAGGTCCTGACATACTTAACCACAGATTTTCCATCTCTCATCTGTTTTGCCCCCTCTCCATGCTGAAACATTAAACACCTCCACCATAGCATTCGCTCAATTCTCTCTGTCTTTATACTGTTACATTTTCTTAACACACGTTTATTTTCTAAACTAGGTCTTGAAATCATTATAACGATAGGTCAAAGAACATAAATAAAAAGTCATACATTGCCTCACTTTGCCCCAAGTGAGGTCCACTTTTTTCCTATAACTTCATACAGGAATGCAGTCCATTCAAGGCTGGGGGGTGGCGGGATAGGCATATATTTCAGTAGAGTTAATTTCAGCCATATTTTTTTTCTGTTTAAAATATTGTGTCTCTCTGGTCTTCTGCAAATGCAGCTTTCCAAGATGTTTAGATAATGACAGAAATGTTCTGCTTCTTTGATTTAAGGCAGTGTTTCTCAACCTTGGCAACTTGAAGATGTCCGGACTTCAACTCCCAGAATTCCCCAGCCAGCATTCGCTGGCTAGGGAATTCTGGGAGTTGAAGTCCAGACATCTTCAAGTTGCTAAGGTTGAGAAACACTGATTTAAGGGGCCCAAGGGCCTTCCTAACTGTTTTGCATTTTAGATTCATAATATACACTGGGATAAAAGAAATGGAGGTGGGACAGGGAAGAAAAGAGAGGGGGAGGGAGGGAGAGGGAGAGACAGGGATGTTGGTGATAAAATATGAAATATGTTTATGTTGGGGAGAAAAAGAGAGAGGGATGGATAGATGGCTGTTGGTGATAAAATGTGTTTATGTAGGAGGGGAGAGGGGGGGAGACAAAGAAAGAGAAGGAAAAGGAAAAAGAGAGAGCGAGAAAAGAGAGAGGGGGGAGAGACCCAGTTGATGACTGTCTTTCTCTAAGCCTTTTCAATCACGGGTTAGCAGTTGAAATAATCCTCACCTACTGGGCGCCCAATAGAGCTGATCTACCTTTTCTGTAGGGCGGTTCATCTCCAGTCAAGCCTGATTAATCTGGTGCAAACCCTGAATGAGCACAAATATAACACGAAGAGCTACACCTGTTTATCGAGCCCGCTCATTTCCCCTCCCCGGTTCCGCGCTGAAAAGGAGCATTAATTAAAACAGTAAACAAACGCGCCTCTATTCTAAGTCAGAGCTGCAGGCAGAGAAGAGATAACTTAGACTCTCGAGAAGGGGGATTTTCGGTTAATTTATGGAATCGAGGATAGTCACTCTTGGGGCAAAGAGGCTTGACTTGGGAAGGAACTGCGGCAGACGGTCTGTGTCTAACCATTTCTGTTTCACAAAATGTCTTCATTTTCAATACCTCGTCCCAGTTGGAATTCTTAATCAGCTCGCCTTGCCTTTTTCATAGAAGGAAATGGCTTCGTTTGTCTGCGGCGCCTCCCTCCTTGCCCAAAAGATATTTAAGCCCCGGAGAAGATTGCAGGCGGCCGTCGCATTCCCCTGGAGCGGTTTCTGTAGCGTGGGCGCAACCAGGAGGAAAATCGCTTATCCTTGAGCACTGATTCAATGTTCGGCGGGTTTTCTGACTCTGCCGGGTGAAATTCTCTCCCTGGCCCCATCTATGAATCATATTTATTACATTTATAAACTGTTAGCAGAGCGATGCACATAAAGGAAGGGAGAGTCTTAATATGATTGAAGCTGCCATCTTTTTGACCCCCCCCCCCCCCAAGCATCTGCATTAAATAAGCGCAGCATCGCTAACTGCGTTTTAGCTAACATTTTGTTTGGACTTGAGTTCCCATTTCTTATTTTAGAGGCCTCTGCAAAACCTAGAAAACTAGGGTATCCTCTAGTTAAATTATCCTTGGGTTAGTGCATTGCATAGACACAGGGAGTAAGTGACCTAAGAAGATCCACTGAGCTTCACAGTTGAGTGAAGATTTAAATCTGGGTCTTTGGGTCCTTGTAAGAAATTGACATGTCCAGTAACTACTGTGCTCCCACATGGTTATATTTTGCAACTTATCACCCTGTTCTCCATAGAAAAATGTTGAGGTTAAGATAAAATAAATCTTAAATCAGCTTCATTCAAAATATTACAAGCAGATATTGTAATTCTGCTTTTTGTAAGCAGAATTGTTTTAGTGTAATAGCAATAGTTGTTGAGAGCTATATAAAATATGAAATTCCTCTCAACAGCTTATAAAGAAGTGATCCAGTTGTCCTATTTCAATGTTTTTTTTTAAACTGGGCTACTTTAAGGTGTGTGAACTTCAGCTACCAGAATTACCCAGTGTGCTGGTTTAGGAATTCTGGGAAGTCCACACATTTTAAAGTTACCAAGTTTAAAAAACACTGTTCAAAAGCAATTAAAAACTACTTCCAAATGGAGTCTTAAATGGCACCTGTTGGAAAGGCATGGGCAGCCATTCCACGTTTCATTTGTCCTCCTTTCATGAAATGAAAAAAAATCCCACGGAAGAATATAAAAAACTTGCAAAGAGAAGATGCTGTAGTACTCTATATGGGCTGCATGTAAAGTTACAAAAATGAAACAAGGTGATGGCAGAATAGAAGATTTGTGTCAGTGGCAAAATTCAACAGGTTCTATCTAGTTCAGGCAAACCAGTAGTGGTGGCAGCGGGAAGTTCAGCCCACCCAAGCGTCATCACATCCCATGTTTGATGCTCTGCGCATGCATGGAAGGTCCTGTGCATGTGTGGGAGGTCCTGCACATGCACGGAAGGTCCTGTGCATGCATGGGAGGTCCTGTGCATGCGTGGGAGGTCCTGCGCATGCGCGGAGGTGGCACATGTGCTCACATTTGCAAACCAGTAGTGAAGGTAAGTTGATTTCACTCCTGCTTTGGTTTGGTGTAACTCCTTTAAGACTACTATGAGAAAAAAACAGGAGGTGGATGTAGGAGGTGGAAAAATCATGAACAGTTGGAGAAGCAAATTTTAAAGTTTTTTCCTGGCTTTTGATGTGACTTTTTTTTCAGTATTGTAAAGCTCTCTAGATCTATTATTGCATGGCATTTCCACTTCCAAATGGTGGGAAACAGGACAGAAATTTTGAGACTCCAGGGTCCACAAAAAGGGAAATGAGTCCTGTGCACCTAGGATACTTACCTACAGCAAATACAGCAAAATGTAATACCAGGCTGGCTACTAGAGGTATCCTTTATTACTTATTTAGGACTAGGATTGGTGGTATCAAAAAAGTGAAAATGGTACTGAAGACCATGCAATTGAAGTTTCACTGATTCAAATTCATTTTGCCTATAAGGAGAGTTGGGCTATGATCACAAAGTTGCAGCCACCATCTTCACTTTTTTGACTCCACTTGTCTCACAGCTGACCAGTGGATTAAAATGCTTAACTCAAATTTCCTGAGAATCTACCTTAATTCAGGACAATTGATCTTAACGATCAACATTTTCATTTGTTTCAGAGTGTCAGGAGTTTAGTTTAAGCTCTAGGAGCACAAAGCGATTGACAAGATAGAGCTGGTGAGGGCTGTTGTTTTGCTGTGCACATTTACAAACTTTGACCCTTCAAAGATGCAATTATTTGCTAAAAGACAAAAAGAAGGGTCAGACTCTGCTCTGGCATAGCAGAAATTATATATAGGAGGATCCTTAGATTGCACCATTTTCATAACTTTCCTGACACACACACACCCCCGCCCGCTCAGTATTGTGGCATCTTAAAAAGTAATTATTAATTTAGTGAGAACGTGTGTATCCGTGTTTGGTGCAATGGAGACAATAAAAGTTATATCACTTTGTGTGTGTGTGTGTGTGTGTGTGTGTGTCTATGAAATACAAAACAAAGGAAATTAAGGGAAGGAAAAAGAAAGGGGGAAGGAAAATATGAGGTACAAAGAAAGAAAGAAAAAGACGTTGACTTCTGACCCTTTTTAGCACAGTGCAAGATAACATTACAATCTAAACTTTTTACACACTAGTATATAACTGGCCATTTCTATAACAACAAATCTATCTAATCGGCAAAACCAAAGTCAAAGTTTCATTTTTTTATCACAAACATAAAGTCCAGAAGTGATATCCAAATAAAAAAAACCATAAATATATTCTCTTCTTTGAATAGAACCATGTTTAACCATTACTGCTTTATCTTCCTTATTGTTGAAATAATATGTATTTCTATTTGCACTTAATAATCTTTATAAACTATCACCATTTATATTACCAAAATTCACTGCATTCTTTCAGATTCTTTATCCTTAAAGGGAAAAATATTTTTTCATCCATTTTAAAATCTTAAGCTTTTCTTTTAAAAGATTTCTAAAATCAAAACATTTTAATATATCTTTTTTTTTACTTCTTAGCATACATACTTTAAAGTTTCCTTTCAGACTAATAAAATTCCAACTAACTCCAATTAACTCATTAAATTTAGATCATTCCTTCCAAATTACTCTCAGAATATTTTTCTTCTTGTTGTATACATCCTTTTTAAAGTTTTTAAAGTTCTAGATTTTTCTTTAAGCTAATACATCTTTTTCTTTAACTTTCTCTTAACATAGATATTTTCAAATACACATTTAACAATATTTTACAAACTTTAGGAATTACTTAATCATTATATATAAAGGAAAAAAATACATTTTCAAGCTTTAGATTAAGATTTTATTTCAATTACAAATATCAAACCGAAAAAAATCCATCCTAATTCCAATTGACTCATTAAGTTTGTCATTCCTTTCAGCTTGTCTTCACAGAATAAAATCTTTTTCTTCTCTGGTATGTTTGCCAAGTAGTTACAAGCTTCTCTTTTTCTCAAGGATATCTCAACCTTTTTAATATCCATGAGGAAAAAGTCCCAAACGTGTCCTTTTAAAAGTTGCAAATTTTCTGAGTGCTTCTTTCAATAATGTTTTAAACCATCATAATAAAAATTGCTGTCGAGTTTATAGACCAAAATTACAGTTGACTTCTCTGCATTGTCAGCTATTTGTGAAATTGCCTCAGTGGTTTAGTAACTTTCTACACATATTTGCACCTCTGAAGTAATTTGAGTAGTCTTTAACATCCTTGGAGCATAGCTGTTCTATGAACGGATGCATTTTATTTAAAGATTTTTCAATACATCTCCATCATGGATGTGCCTTCATCTTCTTAATTTCCTCTTTAGTCAAAGAGTAGCTTTTTTGTAAGTCACTTAAGAATTGCTGACCAATCAAGGAATCATAAAAATCGGAAAGTTTTGGCCACCCACAGTAAAGCAGACCAAGCTACAAATTACTAAAAATAATGAACTAGAACCACAACTTTCTCCCCTTATATTTTTAACTTTAAAAAAAAAATTAATCCACACATCCTTATTTTAGCTTGCCTTAGCAGCCTTTCTCCTTGTTGTTTAACAAGAAGAAATCCTCAAAATGGCACAGATCTTCAAAAAGGACAACAGTCTATATAGCTAAAGACAGCCTCTTTTAGCTTAATAGAACTGGATTTTCTAAGCCAGCGAGAATCTAATAGAGCGGGAGTTCATAACAAATTTACCGTATTTATCGGCGTATAACACGCACCGGCGTATAACACGCATCCCCCATTTTAACACAAAAATTTGAGTAAAATTTTTTTTCATTAAAAATAAATGACTTGGAAGCTCGGAACTTAATGTTGGATTAAAATTTATAACATTAGAACATGAATTATAACATTAACTCCTCTTAAAAGGCAAATATGAAATGAAAAAACACCTCTTTGAGCAAAAAGTTATTTCCATTTTCTTCCTTATATAATATTTTCTGTTTCAACATAAAGTGCCTTCCTTCCTTCCCTCCCTCCCATCCCTTTCTTTATGTTTTCTTCATGCTTTCTTTTCTTTTTCCTCTGCTCTTTTTAAATCCCCCCCCTTCTTCTCCTCCTCTACATTTAGGTTGGATTAGTTTGTACAACGGTCATCAAACTTCTGAAGTAAAAATAAATAAATAAATCATATTTAAGAAGAAGAAGAAAAAGGAAGACGTTTTTAGTTAAGTCAAACGTTTTAATAAAAGTTTCATCTTTTAAGATTTGTCCAACACATCCAATTGTAACCTTAACAGTAAAGAATATCACCCCAGCTGCTAAAGGTTCAACCAGTCTGAGAACCATTGAAAAGACAACGGTGCAAAATCCAAAAGACACAACTTCCTCACCGCCATTGCTTTGGTACCAAATCTTTGAGGAAGGGGCTCCAGAAAGAAGGAGGAGGAGGAGGAGGAGGAGGAGGAGGAGGGAACCAAAGAGAGGCTTTTACCGAGTCTGCGCCCCACAGCCAGGACCGTCCTTGCGCCTCCAGCCGCGTTTCTTCCCCGCAAAGCCCTTCGGGCAACCCGAGAGTTCCGCTTGACGCCAGAAGGGCTTTGCAGGAAGAAACGCGGCGTTTCTTGTGTGTGTGTGTGTCTGTCTGTCTGTCTGTCTGTCTCCGCCATCCCCAACCTCTACACCTTGCAGGACTGCTGCGCCTTTGAGAAGCCGGGGTGGGGGGGAGAGGGGGACGGGAACGACGCCTAACCCCCACCCACACAACCCGGTCCCCGGGAATGCCGCTCCCGCCGTTCAGAAACCGAGGGGGAGAAAAGTTCAAAAGCCGCCGGAGCCAGCTGGAAAAGGAGCGACTTTCCCCATTAGCCGGCGCCCTCCGCCAATCCGCAACGGCCTCGCAAATTAAAAACCGAAGGAAGGCGGCGAGCTCAGCCAAGCGCGGCCAGGCAGCCAGCGGCGCGCACCGGCTTCCCCGCGCAGGGAACTTCTCCGGCGGCTGGGGGGAGGCCGTCAAGCGGAACTCTCGGGTTGCCCGAAGGGCTTTGCAGGAAGAAACGCGGCGTTTCTTCCTGCAAAGCCCTTCTGGCGTCAAGCGGAACTCTCGGGTTGCCCGAATGGCTTTGCAGGAAGAAACGCGGCTGGAGGCGCCAGGACGGTCCTGGCTGTGGGGCGCAGACTCGGTAAAAGCTCTCTTTGGTTCCCTCCTCCTCCCCCTCCTTCCACAGTTTGTGTGACGCTGCCGCCAGGCTGAGATCGGCGTATAACACGCAGGCAGGGTTTAAGCTTCCAATTTTAGTTTTAAAACTGCGTGTTATACGCCGATAAATACGGTAATAAATTGGATTAAATTGAACTGGGAGGAAGAATTTATTATGCAGAGACCTTTGAAGTCGGATACTACTAGAATTTCTATGTATTAGTTTGTCTGCAAGGAATATTGTTGTTCAGGAAATCCTGGGCCCAACAAGTAACCAATATTCAAATTCTGTCTGCTTTTACACAAATTTCTGAATGAAAGAATAGGAGATTTTCCTAGAAATGAATGAAAATATTCCTCCTCCTAATAGAGAACCAAGGTGATGTGTGAGATAGGACACACTGGCGAGTTCAAAACACAAATATACATCATTTTATCTTTCAGCACATAGCATTTAAGCTCAATTCATTTAAAAATGTTGCAATGTGGTGTTTTATTTACCTATTATTTCATTTCAATAAAAAGATGATAGGGCATGAATAAATCAATTCAATTCTCAGTCTGAATTTCCCTTTCTGTGAAATTATGATCCAATCATTAATCGGATTTATCATTGGACATTTGATTAACAGAATAATAGAGTTGGAAGGAACCTTGGAGATCTTCTAGTCCAAACCCCTGCACAAGCAGGAGACCCTATACCATTCTGGACAAAAGACTGTCCAATCTCTTTTTAAAAACCTCCACTGATGGAGTATCCACAACTTTTGACGACAGCTTGTTCCAGTGGTTAATTGTTCTCTCAGGAAATTTCTTCCTGCTTCTAGGTTGCTTCTCTCCTTGATTAGTTTCCATCCATTGCTTCTTATCCTCCCTTCCGATGTTTTGGAAAATAGGTTGATCCCTAATTCCTGCAACTGTTCTTCATATATTTTAGCCTCAAGCCCCCTAATCATCTTTGTTGCTCTTCTCTCCATTCCTTCCAGAGTCTGAACATGTTTTTATATTGTGGCGACCAAAACTGGATTCAAGGACACTATAAAGAGTATTAACACTTCCCATGATCTTGAGTCTCTCTCTCTCCCTATTAATGCAGCCTAATGCGAATTGACTTGGGGGAGAGGGTGGGGACTGCAGTGCATTGCTGGTTCATATTTAAGTAATTGTCTAGGACAGCTATGGCAAATCTTTTTTGGCTCATGTGCCAAAAGGGGGGAGCGCAGGGGGGTCATGCGCAGGCATGCTGCACCCATAATGCAACGTGCAACCCCCAGTGTGCATGTGTGCATGACAGGCGCTCCCCCCCATTTTTTGCATGCTTTTTTTGCCCTCCCCAGGCTTCAGAGGCTTTATAGGAGCCTAGGGAGAGCGAAAACAGCCTCCCATGCCCCCCCCCAAAAGGCCCTCAGGAGGGTTTAGGGACTTTCAGGAGGCTTCCCTGAAGCCTCCGGAGGACTAAAAATGACCCTACTAGCAAACCGGAAGCATGGTCTGCTCATAGCGCCGGTTTAAGCCCTCCAGAGGCTTCAGGGAAGCCTCCTGAAGGTCCCTGAAGCCCCCGGAAGGCTTAAACCGACCCTAAGAGCAAACCAGAAGTCTGTTCCTGAACTTCCGGTTTGCCCATAGGGCCATTTTTTTGCTCTCTGGAGGCTTCAGAGAAGCTCCTGGAGGACCTGGGGGGGCTCTTTTCGCCCACCCCACGTTCCTATAAAGCCTCTGGAGCCTGGGGAGGGCAAAAAATGGCTTTAGAAAAGGCTGAACACCACTGGCCAGTGCATGCATGCGCTTTGGCCAGCAGACAGGGCAACACCTAACGTGCCCTGACAACACACGTGCCATAGGTTCGCCATCCCAGGTCTAGGACTTCAAGATTCCTCATGCAGTTATACTATTTAGCCTGTTCTATACCAGTACATTTGGTTTTTCTTGCCTATGGGTAGAAGTTTACTTTTCTCATCATTGAATTTCATTTTGTTAGGTAGGCATTCAAGTCTGTCAAGATCTTAACCCTATCTTATGGGGTATTGGCTATTTCTGGCAGCTTGGTATTATCTGCAAGTTTGATGAGTTCCCTTCTATTCCTTCATCTAAATTGTTTTTAATTAGCTTTATAAATAAAACTATATGCCCTAAATTTGAACTATTCTGTAATGCAAATTAATAGAAATTAAATCTATTGCAATGTATGGAAAATGTAAATTGCTGGCCTAGAATATGGTTTGAATTGCTGTGAATAGCATAATGTCATTCTTTCATCTTCTCCAAGATTGTTTTGCAACTCACATTTCTGTTGAGACTCTTTAACTTAGGTAATTAATGTATTAGGTGGATGTTTTATTTTTATTTCAGTCTGGGATAGAAAATTCTTCCATTTGCAAAATCTCAAATTGTAGTTTTCATAAAATTATAGACAGTCTCAAAGCAGTAAAACAGATTCCTCTCTAAATCTTTGTCACTTCACCCTGTTTGAGAGAAAGAGGAATGTCTGGTTCATATTTCAATTCATCCTGCTCAGCTTGTGGCATATCCAGTAATCATGTTGACAAATTAATGGTAGAGAATTAGTTGTACATTAAAGACTGAAATTGTATCATGTGGTACATTGTCATAAAGAGATATAAAACAATAGGAAAATAAATGTAAATGAATTCAGACAGGTGACATGTAAAACACTAAGACTGACATCTGTAGACTTAACAAGCTGCTTTCCTTTATTACCCATAAAGTGAGAATTAAATATAAGAAGACTTGGAGAAAGAAGACACAGGCATTTGCTTTCCAGATCTAGAAATTACTTGAAACAAATGCTTTTCCAAGAACAAGCATGATCTAATAGATATTAAGAGATGTCTATCTTATTCTTGCTAGAGTGATAAAAACTGAGTTTTGTACTTTCCAGATGAAATAGTGGTTGTTTGTTAGACTAAAATAAGAAACATTTTGTAAATCCCCTCTCTAAAAGGATGCTAATGCAAATTGCACCAAGAAGGATGAATGGGTTTTCTCTTTCCCCAAAAATTATGTGTAGAATGCACAGGAATTTCCCTGAAGCCAGTGAGGTTTCTTGGCAGTGTTGCTGGCAGCATAAAGCTATTATATATGAAGGGATACCCTGAAGAAGTATAGTGAAACAAGGCTTTTTTCTTAATTTTTGATTCTTTTTCAAATATTATTTTTTCATTGTCATCTTTGTCTTGTATTTTTAAGCCTGGTCCCAAACTTTAATTTAAGTTAGAAATATGAAATATTTTAGGAAATATTAAAATGACAGAATATTTTCCCTAAAAGGGAGGCAGAAACTCAGCCCCACGCATCTTTGTCAATGGGCCATTAAGGTCTGAGCCAATCTATTCTACATAACAAAGATCTACCTCCTTCAGGCAGAGCCATAATAGGAATTCCAAAGCTTTTCATTACATCATCATCCAGCAATAGCTCAACCAAGCTTGGGACTCAAAAGACAGACAGCCTACAAAGTTAGCTAAGACCCGTGCCCCCTGGGAGTCAGACCACCAATCAAAATACATTTCTTACACAGGAATTGGAAGCTCCAAGGCAAAGCCCAAGAGAGGGTATAAAGCTCAGTCTATCTCAGCATCTCTTTCCTTTTTCTTCAAGATCTTCAAGGCATGTGATCCCCTTTTCTCCCCAGGAGGTCTTCTAGTCCTAGAAGCCATGTGGTCCTGTCCACCATTAAAACCATCTTTCCAAACAGCTACCATTGTATCCAATGTTTTTTTCCCCACTTGGAACTGAACCCAGATGGACATTTCTTCCAATGCTTATACTAGCAAAACCAAGTCTCACCAGGGATAGCCAGCACCTTGAACTCTATCTAGAAACTCATGGAGCTCCCACAGAACTGCAAAAAGCTAAAATTTACACTAGCTACTAGCTCTGATGGCACACAGAGCCATTTGTCCAGGCACACAAGGCGTTGCCCTGTAAGCTGGCCAGCGCGCATGTGCGTGCTGGCCAGCTGACTTCAGCCTACTTTTGAGGCCATTTTTCACCCTCCAGAGGCTTCAGGGAAAAAAGCACACCAAAAATGGGGAGCGCTGGTTGTGCGCGCATGCGCACTGGGGTAGCGCACATAGCATTATGGGTGTGGCACGCCCGTGCACAGCCCCCCTGTGCGACCCCTCGCTTTTGGCACGCAAGCCACAAAAGGTTCGCCATCACTATACTAGATGATCTTCAAAGGCTGCCCCATATAGAACTCATAACGGTAGTGATGTGTGAATGATGTGTGAGGATATGTGAATGACATGTGAGGGTGTGAATGAGTGTTGCTACCTTCTCCTCTTCCAAGAAAGTCTGCAACTAAGTATACTAGCCAAAGCTGGAGAAAGATCCTCCAAGCCGCAACTACTGTTTATTGCTCCTAGAGGAGCTGAAAACCCATAAGGATTCTTTGCTTATTCACTAGCTCTTTCTTGGAGACAGAAACCCATTGAGAGCTAAGATGATGTTATTCTGGAGTTGGATTGTATCTGAATAAGCAATTGTCGTGCTTGGGTTGAATTTCAGCCTGTTTCTGCCGATTTGGACTCTCAGCTCATAGCCTCCACTGTATCTTCTGATCCATAACCAAATGTTGGGTGACTTCCCTTGACAGCTTCATGAGATGCTAAATAGAATGTGAATGACTTGAGCTAAGTAACACCCCATAGCTGAGTGTACAAAAACTCAGTTACTCCTTTGTTATATACAATGAATGAAACTGTCCATTCAGAAAGGAATAGAACCAGGCCAGTTGTAATGCCCCCAAATCTCAGACTTTGTAGAAATCCAGAAGGATATCATCACATAAAAGTCACTACAAGTAGTCGTTGAAATGACATTGAACCACCCCAGAGGTACTTAAGACCTAGTTTTGAAGTTCTGATGGTCATACATACCTCTGACAGTCATGCAATTAAATTTTGGATCTTGGCAATTTGTTCACATTTATGGCTGTTTGTAGGGTCCTGTAGTCAGTGACTACTATTTTTGGTGGTGTTTTTTTTTAATGGCTTCTGGCATTTCCTTCAGGTTTCCGGCAAAAAATGTCCATTGAAGAAAATGGATTCATTTAACAACTGATGTATTTGCTTATTGACTGTGGCATTTGCTTAACCACCACAAAGTGGTTGTAAATAACTGCCACGACTTAAACCCTAAGTCCTGGCTCAATTATAGTCATAAATTGAGGATTACCTGTAAAAGTTTAATGAGTTCAAAGTAGTTGCACTCCCCTATTCAGATCTTAGGTGTAGTTTTTATCCCATACTCAGGCCTGGATCACTTTTCCAACAACCATCTCTAAAATGTTTGGGCAATAGTTAAAACCAGGCAATAGTTAATTAATATACTGTATCTTCCTCTTAAGAAAGGACACAGAGCTCCATTCAGGAATGCTGGTCCCTCCCCTCTGCACTGAAACATCCACTGTTGCCCAAACCTAGCACCCCATCACTCTGTCCCACATGATGCATACCAATTTATACATTCTATGATTTTCACATTCTCATTTGTTTCTGGATTGATTGTTGTTAACTTTGGGCTTCTTGTGATCAATTCTGTCCTCTACGTTCCTTTGGACATTGATATAACAACGCTATAACAGAGAATGTTACTGGTAGATCTGTGGGTCTCAGTCTTGATTTCACCATACCCATAGCTCCACTAAGTTTCCTCCTAGAGTTAAATATTTTAAAAGCTCTGAAATAGTGATAGAATATGGTACAAGATTTTGAATGGGTATGGCTGAAGTGTCTTGAATCAGTTTGGTTAACAGTTGAACCTTGGCAATTGCATACATGCTGACAATCAGGGACTAGTAAATAAAATTTATTAACAAGGGCATATACAATCCTCTCACAATCCTCTAAGTATAGCCTTGCAGAAGGGTTTCTCCAAACTGAATTTCAGGAAGAGGAATAAGGGAAGCTGGGGACGAAGTGAGTTTTACATAGGGGGCAAATGCATATCAAAATGTTTTCTTGTTTGACTCAGAGAGGAAAAGATCTGAAGAATGACAGTTCTAATAACATGAAGACGCAAAGAAAGACATCATCCAGAAATCTTTCCCCAAGGCTTATTAGGGGGGAAAAAACCCTCTTATGGGATTTTAAAAACTAATTAATCATTTGTGTGGACTGAATCCATTTCATTAGCTGCATTGTAAATTAACTACAGATAGGAATATATTAGTGATATGCAGCACTTCAGACGTGGAGGCAAAAAGGTGCTTCGAGATATGTTTAGACATACATAGACATACCACCTGTCTGTACC
Source organism: Thamnophis sirtalis (assembly GCF_051295495.1). Lineage (NCBI taxonomy): Eukaryota > Metazoa > Chordata > Lepidosauria > Squamata > Natricidae > Thamnophis > Thamnophis sirtalis. Next base: position 40,872,126 of record NW_028261386.1, on the reverse strand, counting down.
TCCTTAATATTTTCTGGGATTACCTTGCAGCTGCAGAGAGCAGATTCACGATCCGAGAAAAAGACAAAGGTACTTCAGGTAGTTAAAATCAAGTGCTATAATCAAGTGTCCCCTTCAAATCTGAAACATCTTATAGTCCTAGAACATGAATATTATTATTTCTATATCCCTTTAATGGGAAGAGCAAAATTCAAAATTGTAAACCATGAGAACCGAAGGAGTTGAAATTATTGTTTAGTTACAGAATTACTAGAATTTACAGACATTGGTAATTATATTCTTGACAGAGGCCATTCAGAAATATTGTGGGTGTGTTTGATATGACATAGGCATTCATGCATTGATGAGCTAATTAATACATTGAAATGTTAAAAATCAAAACACAGAAAATACAGTTGAAACTCTTGATGAATTATAATTCCTTTGTTTCATACTGAAAACTGTCCTTGAAACTATTGTTTTCAAAGGAACTCCAAATTCACTGTCCCTGAGGTTAAAATTCAATATTTAATTAAAAACATTTAAGGTAACATAAAATGGGGAAATGTCCCGAATATTCTTAAATGGATTCTTCTGGAGGAAAAGCATTATTCCCTCAGTCTTTCATATGTACTGGGATATGTACTGGGATTAGGTCTCAAAATTCACATCTGGTAGTGGAATTTCAACTGCAGTAGATACAGATGACTCCAGGTCATTGCAGTTCGTCATTATCAGGTACAAAAGTCTGAAAAATATTACCCTCCCCAACAATTGGCAAATTTAAAGCTCCTTTTGAATGTGTGATAGGCTCTTTTGGCTGGGTTCCCTCACTACTTTCTCCTTGCAGGTAAGTGAGCAAGCTCACTTGGGCACTGATGGACATCAGCTTCACCAACTGTCAATTGTAGGGCAGCTAAGGTGTAATCGGCTGTATATTGTCTCTAGGATCACAAACAGTATGCTTCTTCATTTTGATGGCTGGGAACAGGAATAGGAGGAAGTCTTCATGTCCTGTTGATAGATCTCCTGTAGACACACACGCACACGCACACACACACACACACTCACTAGTCAGTGTGAGAAAGAGGAAACTGGATTAACTGGGCCTTTTTTATTATCTTCAGGCTCTTTTCATATTTCTTTAGAAACTGCTGGTATTAGCTTCCTATCTAGAGGCCTTCATGTCTCTCCTTTGCCAACATAGGCAAAAAAGACTTCAGCAACCTGAGAAGTGACACCTTGCTTTAAAAATCATGTCAGACCCAGGGTCAGCTTTATAAAGTTCTACCATAATGTTAATAACAGTTAATAAATGGATAAACAAAAATTATCATCATGTTGAGTAGTAGAATGGTTGTATGGAATGGCTAAGCATTCATACATAATACCTTAGAAAGGTCCCTCTAAAAAGTTTCTCAAATCAGATTTTAAGACAGCATGTCCATGAGGGAGGATTTTGTGTTATCCAGCTCAAATCACAGAGATTGTTTCCAGACCTTTGACTTTCTAAGAGACTGCACACTATTGGATAAGCTAATTATAAGGAATCAGTTTCCTGGTATGAAGGAATGCGCTACCTGCAACAAAAGATGCATGAGCAATCAGGAACCCAAGAGGGGCTTGGAGGAAGCTTCCTTGAATGCCAGAGAAAACCCCCAGCCCCAGGTTGATACCCACAGTCCTGGCCCCTGCTGGGAGACTAATCACTTGGCCATTCTCACTGCTCTTGTCCAATCAATTCCTGAATAGCAAAACCTCACCATATAGAGTATGAATCGGGAGGAAGGGGTAGCTGGGAGGGAGGAAATAAAAGTGGGTACAGACTTTTTTTTTCTTGCAACAATACCAAAGGGAGCTTTTGAGAGAGGACAAGGAATGGACAAAGCCCCAGCGGAAATAGGAGTAACTTTTAGAGGCCCTTGGAGCCCTTGTTAATAAGAGAGCCATAATGGTAGCATTGGCCTCTCCTTTGTATTACAGAACCATTGTTTGTGCATTTAAAAAAACAAAACAAAAAGGCATAAAATTGAGCTTTTTTCTTGTTATTCTTATCTGAAATATACATCTGAATATATATTTGAATATATCTCTCTGAACTAGACCAAGTGCTGTTCCTTATGTGTTTGGTAGGGTTTTTTTTAGATGCATGTGTGGGCATAGGGCTTTCCTTTTTGAAGAATGGGAAAGCATCTTGAGCCAGACAGATGTCAGCTCTCTGTTTTAAAATGTAGCTTTGTTTACCCAACAGAATGGAATTCATTACAATGCAAAAAATGGCTCAATTTTGTGACCTCTTTTTTGTTCAGAGGTACTGACAATATCAAGAAGCTCGTCTGAAGGTCACAGGTTTATATATCTATTCTCTTAAAGGGTTTTAGAAAATTCATATGGGGAGTGCAAACAAGCACAATACATGCAAACCTACTCTTCATTGTTTACTCTAACCTTGCCCTTATTATTAGATAGTGCACAGAAGAAAGCATTAAAAGCTATTATAAGCAGCACTTTTCTTTTTCTCTTAGCAGAAGACTAAATTTTATCTCCAATCTCTAAAGGTCACTTTTTCCTCATTTTCAGATTTTATTTATTATTTCTATATTCCAAGTCCAGAATAAGCTTTGGCAAGATTTTTTTTTCTAACTTTGAAAGTAGCAATTTTTTTCAATACACTTATTTATTTTTATTTCTATAGCTGATTATCTTAAAAATCTGAGCAGAATAGATCATAAAACAATTATCAGTTTTGCACTGTTGATATGTATTAGAAGTGTGATGGGGTTAGGGAGATGTTTTGATTGTTTATTGTTTGTTTTTTAAAACCAAAATCTGTTCTGCCTCTATAATTTAACATTAGCCAAATTTTGGGGGAAAAAATAAGATTCACAGTGAGAAGTTTTTACTTTAAAAGTCCATTTCAGCTACTGATCTGCAGCTACTGTTTAATTGTTACTTAATTCCACTAATTTTGTGCCTTTTGTTAAAGGAACTTTCTTAGCTGGATCTTGTTGCTCCGTTCCATGCTAATTGCAGAGTGCATTATATAAATAGTTTTATAAAGAAAACTATACCCTAAACCTGGAAAGTTGCATGTTTCTATTTGCTCAGACTTGATGTACTTATTTTAAGAGGGTCATTGCAAAGAAAGCTGTATAGACCATAAGAATGTCCCACATAATAAGCTTAAACAGAACCTTTTGTTAAGCCTACTATTCTCAGGCCTGAAATTAGGCCTTTTTTTCCCCTCACTGCAAACTGAAGTGGTTCATTACTGCAGCTTCCTTCTCTAGGCCTTAGCCCAGCCATCCCTGGTACTCAAGCCTGTAACTTCCTTAAAAAGGAAGAAGGAAAACATGCCACACAAAGGTCTTGTTAGCACTTCCTATGCGAAATTAGCAGCTTTCTAAAAGGTACAACTCCAATTACCTCACATAGTGGGGAACGCACACAAACCTAACAAAGAGTCCAGTCTTGCAAGTGACATTCTGTCTTTCTAGAGTTACTTCCCTAATTAGGAGTGAAGACGCTCTATTCTAGTGAGTGCATCTATTTACAGTGGTGTGCACAATGCTTTAACTTGAGCGTCCCCCTGAAAGGCCAGTGTTAAAAAACACAAGTGCTCTTTTGGCAAAGCTGTCTGTGGAGAAGCGCCACATTCCTAACGGTTACACCCTCTAAAAACAAAACAAAACCCCGAAACCCCCACACAAAAAAAAAAAACTAGAAAAAGAGAGAGAAAGAAAGGCAAGGGGGGGAGGAGTGTAGCTCCTTTTCTTCCCCCCCATCCCCCATATTGTTCACACTTCAAGATTCATTTTGGACAATAACGCTTCTGCCCAGTGAGCTCTGGGAATTACAGTGGACAATAGGGAGGCATTCTGAAGAGTGTCTAATGATGAGGAAAAAAAGAAAAATATTTATTGCTTTTGACAGTTTCACAAGGGGCAAAAATCCTTGTGGTTTAAAGTTTCCACAGCTGTTGGAGGAAAGGGTGTCTCTTATGGACTAAAACAGTTCAGACCTTTTGTTGAGGAGGCCCAGCATCAGGGCCAAGCTACAAAATTAAAGATTAAGTTCATTAAGATAAGGGAATTGTACCAGCATTGTTTTTGATACAAGTGTAGCCATAGGGAGAGAATGTCTGTCCCAGTAGCTACACCTGTAAGGACAACTGTTTCACAACTCCCCCTGGAGAACAATCTTTGTTAAAGCAAATGTGTCCATTTCCCCCCAAAAATTAACAACATGTGTTTGTATCTGTGTTTGTTCAGTGTCCAATTCATCTCTTCCTACTGTATTCTCTTCCATTTTACCTTCTGCTGTTCTCAATTGGCATATTCTTGGTTAGTAAGATCCTTTTCTTGCTTTTCTCATATCCTTAGAAAACTCTGTAAAGTATCATGTACACTGAACTGAATAAATAATAAATAGATGCCATTCAAGGCAGAAAACAGACACGTGTGTGCATGTGCAACATTTTGCCTCATGTTTTGACCGCGACACTATAATATGTCCCTTTTCTACCTTGTCCCACATTAAAAATATATATATATTGGTAAGCCATAATTTTTAGTGAAACTGAACTGTAATTAGTAACGTTTATTCCCTGTGAGCTTTGAAATCAGAACATTGTAGTTTGATAAATGGGAAGATTGTTCAGTGGTTCTATTCTCCATAATGCTTGCAGTATGTGATTTTTCATTATAAAATTAGTAAAACTAGAAAGTGAAAGTAATACACTAGTGAAAAGTTAAAAGTAGTAAACTAGGAAGAGAAAGAAAGAAAAGCAAGCCAGCTGGATGACTTTGGGCCAGTTATTCTCTCTCAGCCTAATTCGTTTCTCAGGATTGTTGTTGTTATGGGGAGAATAGGACCAGAAAGGAATGCTCGCTGCCTGAATTATTTATAAAAATGATAAAGGTGGGATAAAAATAAGTAAATAAAATCATACCATACAATTATACTGGTGCTGTTTACCATATCTACTGTGTGGAGTCCAATCTGGATGCAAGTATAAAATATGCATCCAAGCTAATCCATATGTAAGAAGTAATATATAAATTTGAATATATAACAAACCCACTAAGCCCTCTAACATTTAAATAATAATAAACAAGTTCAGTATGGTGATATTGAATAAAGACTTGCCTTTGATTATGAGAGTACTGTGATGTTTAAGATTTTTAAATTTTTTTACTGTTAGTTTATAAAGTTGATGAAGAAGAGACATTCACAGTAAAACTGAAGAGTTTTTCAATGCAGGCCTGTAGTCTTTCTTTCATTTCGGAATAATTTGTATTAGTGTACATCATGGATACATAATTGAAAGAGGGTCTTTCTTTTGCATGACTGTATTTAGTTCAGTAACTTTCCTTGTATACAAGAACATAAATCTTATAACTCTGTTCCAAAGTTGCAGAAGGCTCATGCAATTTTTAAATAATTGACCAGTTTGGGAATCTCAGAAACAAAATGCAACTTTAGGCTGTTCCACTGACTTTGCAGAACTCTATAATTTTGATAGAACAAAATGGCTGGAATCTTCGCTTTTTGTGCCAGGGACCCATTTGGGAGTTTGCTGAAACCTACAGATTCAGAAAAATGTATTTAAATATATAAAAATATAGATATAGGTTGTATTACAAAAGAAACAAATTACTACTATATGTTGAAATAAAGTTTTTAAAATAATAAGAAAACAAATTTATAACACAGTGGTATACGTGCTGCTTCTTCCATTAAAACAATATCTTTTTTTTTCAATTTAGTAATTTTAGATAGTGAAGATTTGTTAAAATTACCAAAAGTTTTGGAGTCCAGAGGCCATATGTTACTTTGTTGTCTAAATACACTATTGAAAGAAATGTTAAACTTTCAATTAATTAGGTGAAAATATAATTTTTCTATCCAAGTTCAACTCCCCTAAATTTATCAACCAGTCTCCAAGATGTCCATGCATACCATATTAAAGTCCCCTGCTTTACTGAGTAACTTAGCTGAATTAGAACATTTCTGTTCATGTAATTAATGTTCTACTCTTTTTCAATCTTTAATGTATGTGATAAACCTCAAAAGAGGTTTATTTAACTGCAGGGCTCTCTTATTCCAGCATTCTGTGTCTGTGTTTTGGAGCCACACCTGTTTTTAAATAAACATTTCATTGTCTTTCATTGCCCCATAGGCACGATTTTAAAATATTTGTCTGGATTGAGGTTTAATTTTGCTCGGTAGACATCAGTCACAAAATGCCCATTGACTTTGGCTGCCAGTTGATCTGTCTCTCCTTCTCCCCCCCCCCCATCTTCCCCAATTCATTTCTGTTAAACCAAATGCCTTAAGAGAAAAGATGGATCAGCTTCAGGATGTGGTGAACAAGAGAGTTGCCAATTCACAGGAAAAAATCTGCTGTATTAAAGAGTTTTTTTGTTTAGACACAAAATGACACCCCCCCCCCTTCAATCCCTCAAACTGGTTTTTGCAACAAACAAGAAACGGAGTTGATGTCTTTGCAAAAGGGAACTGCTGCGGTGACTTGTAACCCTACCAGTCAGATTTTTCCAAGGTAGGCTCAACACTCTCTTTTTCATGTGTGAATAATGGATTCTGTTTTATCGCATAAAGAAATCTGGGATGTAGCGCAGCTACATATCAAAGCAGATATCTGTTTAAAACCAATTTCATGCTTTTAGGTGAAATTATTTTAAATATTCCATGCTTTATTGGAGTTTTTCATTCTACTAAAGAAAAGTTATGATTTTAAAATTTGCTTGTAAAAGTTTGTTTCTTTTCTATGTTATTAGCATTTTACATTCACACGTTCAACAGTATCTTCTTTAACATGTTGTGGTTAAAGTGAATTATTCTTATTTTAACACTTGCAAAAAGTTTTAATAACTAAAATCAATTATTGTGGAAAGTCTGTATTTGTACTTTTTAATTTTTATGGAAAAATACATGTAGTCAAGCAAATAGCAAACCATATGCTATAAAAAACTAACATTAATGAAATTTTGCATAGAAAGTACAAGAAAATAATCATTATACTACCCTTATTTACCTTTTTTAGAAGCAACTTCATCATAGAGAAGTCAAATATTTAATATGACTACAAAATGTGTTTTTTCAGAAATGAGAGATTTACTTATTAAATTGTTGTATGAAATAACAGAGAAGATGCTACTTCCAACTTATACCAGTTTTTATTACATGAAAATAGGAAATACGTCTCTTCAAAGATATTAAATATTAGGGTCATGTTAATATTTGAGATGCTGCTTAAGATCATTAAAACTGTGGAAAAGTGTACTGTGATACAAACTTATCACAGGTGTATCACCTGTAGAAAAAACTTCTTATAAGAATAAAAATTGCATTGATTAAATGAATATGAATTTATACAAACTATATTCAGGAAAAAAGAACCATTTTGAATTATATTAAATTCTTCTGTATACACAAAGAAAATATATTTTCTAAGATATTAATTTGTGTGGATGATGTCATTGTTTGACATTGTAGAAAGCTGACACAATGCAGTCCTTATATGAAAATGTAAAAGTAGTCTTTTTAAGGTAAATGGAGCTTTCTTCCAAAAAAAAAAGTGTGGGTAGAATTGCAATCTTAATTCTTAAAGTAAACTAGACACAATAAGTTCACCTATATTTTAATTAGTTTCCCTTAACATATAATAAAAGAGCAAATTGCAATGAATCCATATATTTGCAGTTAAGAGGACAATAATTACATGTAACGAGAATCTTACACCAAGTAATAAATACTTATGCATTTTATTTTGGAAATATCCTAATATTGAAAAAAAATACATCCAGTTGTAAAATCCTGTAGGTATCAACTAGATCTTTGGAATAACAATCAATATATAGTTTCAGAAATACTGGCAATTAATCAAATTGTTTGAGGCTGTAGCTGTAACTATTTTTATAACTATACTTATTCTTAGCTGTTTTAATAAGCTTTTTAAAAGTGATAATTATTTTTCTGTCTTGTTATTATAATACCTCTTAAGAAAAGAATGTATTTTTATTTACAATTTACAAAGGCACAGTTTTTCAATATTCTATTGGGAAATATATCAAACTTATTTAATTTACTTTTTGTATATTTAAGATTCAATCATGTTTATTCACAAACAATTGAGACCAAAACTGTAGCTTTTATCATTGGCTTTTTGGGTGAAGGGAAGGATCTTTGCTATCTCTGGTATATTTTAAAATGTCATTACTATGCATATGTCATTAAATTTTTATTATAATGATATTGCTGAATCTTTTCCAAACATTGCAGCGTACTGTAATTACTTTCTTAAATATGAAACATCATTGGGAAATACTTTCATTAAAGAGATGAACCACAAATCTGATGAACAAGCACAAAATGCAACATATTAAAGTAAATCACATTTCCAATTTCCAGGCAAATAACATGGAAAAATATTCTAGAAATTTCTACTTTGCTGCATTTTTCTGCTGCCCTTGGTTGCTTTAGATTTCTTTTGCTCAAATTGTAAGGATTAGCAATTTGACTTCAATATTAAGCATATCTGGTCTGCTTAATCTAAAAGTCATTATATATATTTTAATAGCAAAAACATTGCACAATTTCAATATTTCAAGATATGCTTCTTTTTCTTAATTGCATGATTAGCAAACTTACTTAGACAATAAGATTAATATACATATTGTGAACAGCAAAACAAGTATTCAAGACATTGACTTTTACAGTATTTAACCAGATTCCTGGATTTGCTTCTTATTTTAAAAGTATGGCTAAGAGTAAATGATCTTGGTATGCACTACTTTCATTCTCTGACTCAAAAGTTCTGAGTGAATCCATCAAATCCATATGCACTGCATATTGATTTACACTTTTCATTTGACAAAAGAAAATAAATGAATTTGCTTTATCATAAATCTATAAAGGATTTCTAGGGAGCATGCAAATTGCTATTGCTAGGTGATTTGGTGTCATGACCCACTTAAAACATTTCAACATTCTAACTTCAAAAGGTACATTTTGTTTTGAACTGACAAGTTGCAACATGTTACCTTCTGTCAGAAAATTCTGCAGTTGTAAACAGTAGCACATCAAGGCAGGGACAACTGGAATGAGGATAATATCAGAATCATGCCATGGCTGTGATGCTGCATCCACCATTTTACAAACCACCATCTTGTCCCCCTTCTCTCCATGACCACACCTACCACTAGGGCCAGTTCTCTGATTCATGGCCCAGGGTAGCAGACTTTAGCCACCACCTCCTTTACCAGCCAAAGAGCAGCAGCTGATTGGAGCAGAAGGTATCAACAGCTGGATACAATTATTGGTTGCCATTTTATTCTCATACTTTCCCATAAACAATATATACTATTCCTGAGTAAAATTATTTTAAGGCTATTAAAGCCAGAGTCTAAAACAGGGCTGTAAAACTCCCAGAGCGCGGGCCACACCCACGCTGGCTTTAGCGAAAGGGGGGAAAATCACAATACGTCATGTGATAATGCAAGTTTGACACCCCTGGTCTAAAATTACCTGACTACATATATAGCTTAAAAATGACACAAGTTAGTATTATGTAGTATGTATTTTTAATCAGAAAGACATTGCTCAGAACTGTACTGTTAACATATCAACTAGGATGCCCTCATGTTGACTGCTTCCCTTCCTTTGTCCCCATTCAGTAGCCAATATGTGGAAAGGAGAATGTACAAGTAATGTTATTTCATGGACTATTGACAGGAACTAAGCTAGAAGAGAGAACTCTATATAGGAATGTCTGTTACAGATGCAATATGCAAAGACAAAATTTGTGATTTACTAAATGTTTGAGATCCCCCACAGTTCTAGAAGCTGTCAGTCAGAATGGTTATTAAGCCTATGATAGGTCTATGTTCTATGTTACGTCATGTAAGTTCAAGCTAAATGTTCCTCTTTATTAGAACCATAAGATACCTTGTTTTGTATCATAGTATATGAGATTGTATGTTAATAAATAATGGAAGAAATGTGATAGAATTAAGTTGTATTAGAATGATAGCACACAAATTGTGTAGTTTGCCAGAATACACATAGACACAGACAGAGACATTTTAGAGATGAAATTGTATAAAAACCTTAACAATTTATGGTAAATGCATGCTAAATATTCTACATCTTATAAATGGATAAAATAAAATATACTCATCAGACAGTTTTCTTCAGATTTAGCAAACATATTGGTTTGTGATCATCCTAATAATATATTTCTATAAAATTGACCATTTCCTGGGAGAAAAAGTTTAAAAACTAAATGGTAATTAAACATATACATATCATCCTATTTACTTTATCTAATCTACCTCTTTTTAATATGTTTCTCCTATATCAGATCTTCATGATTCCTTACAATTTAAGATAGATGTTAAAATTTTTGAAACTTAGTTCCTTGATGCCAAATGTATCAGATTCAATTCTGAAACAAGACAACTGTATTGCTTCACATGACAAATACATATGTCAGTTAGCATTATTATTATGGATTTGTCTGAAACCATATAGGGTTTCCAGCCTAGGCAGGGGGTTGGACTAGAAGATCTGCCTGGTCCCTTCAAACTCTGCTATTGTATTGTATTTACAGGATAAAAATGGTTGTATTGTGCCTTAGGTTATTGCAGGCATCTGATGAGGAAATTTTGCAAGTTTGTTAATGTGAATGATCACCCCCTCTTTGAAGTATTAAAATAGCTGTGTCATCTGGAATGCTCATACAGTTGTTTTCCAGCATGACACATATGTGATTCAGCCAAACAGTGTTTCCAAAAGATACAGCTATTTTAACACTTCAGGGTTAGAAACTTTTCTCACACTAACTCATTTTATGAAGTGGCCTTTTCTACCACTTAGTGCAGGGAGAGATTTTGGGTAATAAAGAATCTCCGTCATCTATCTCCTTCCTTTATTCTTGGAAGATTTACATGTCATTTTGAATCTGATGGATAAAATACTTATTTCAACCCCATTGTTTGTTATATATGAGAGGAAATGTAGAATAATGGAATTAGCATACTTTTTTTCAGAATATCTTTTCTTGCGTATATATTCTTTATGATTTTTAAGCAGATGAGGGGCAATGTCAAAAATAATTTCAAATGAAATAAATTCATCTGTATAGAACAAAAACTAACCTAGATCAAACCATACATCAATTTCTACACCTCAACACATAAAAAGTTATGATCTGCTGAAAGAGATCAGTTGTCCATCTTGTTCAGCAAGCAGCAATTCTCAATACATCAGACAGATCTTTTCTCCTGTGTATTCACTCACTCATTCATCCGTGCATCCATCTATTCAGCATGGAACATGGCATTTTCCTTATGTAAATTTGTCTTTCACTCCAGTTTTCATTTTAGTCTTTGCTTAGCTGAGTTCTGAACACTCCTTGGCTCTTCTTTTTTGGGAAAGGGTGGACTGATTATGTTTGAACAATTCTTCCACATTTTCTAGGTAGACCCAGGAATGCTAGGAAAAATATTTTGCCATACGGCTGAATTATGGAGATGCTTGAATAACAGCAGTAGCTCTGTGTGGTTTTATAGGGAGTTGCCATGTGACAAGTCTTTATCCCATTTTATCCCTCTGATATCTTTGAAGATGGGGATTTGCCTCAATGGTTCTTTGGTTTATTACTCAGAAAGAATACTGAAATTTCTATCAGATGGAAGTATACTACGCTGGTATCAAGTATAGAAAATCAGGAGTCCAGACAGTTCAGAATAATATAGATTTATTGTATGCTAAAACTCTCTACAAGAATCTGAACTACTAATGGTCAAAGCAAATTGGTGGTAGATAAGAGTCAAGGTGGGTCAGATTTAGATCTCTTGTGAGCGTGAAGAGATTCAGAGATTCTGTCTGAATCAAGGGACACGTTTGATCTGTCCCTTGGACTCAGCCTGATCATATCCTACTGCTGGATTATATACATTATAGTTTGAGATGCAGATATTCTCTATTGAACGGAACAGAGTAATAGCTTTTAATATGCCCAATTGTAACACAGTCATGTACTTCTCAAATCCTAATCTGATTTAAAGATAAATTGCAAGAGAAATTATTGGCCTAAGCAACAGTTAGTCCTGGACAGCAGATTGAGCATCTACAAATGCATGAATATTTATAATTCTCCTGCTTTTTTTTCTTTTGCATTTTGCTTCATTTTTAGAGTTAAAATATTATTGTCTTCAATGCTCTTCCAGGATAGAAAGCCTTTAGATTTCTTGCATGGGAGAAAATTAGTAAGCTTTATTTGTAGCTTATGGCATTATTTCTGGGCTTGATCTTACATGCATAAAATATCAATTCGTGTAAATAAACAAACAGACAAACAAGCTACCCAGAGCCACCTTATAGGGGAGATGAGCAGCATAAAAATGTAATAAATAAATAAATCCCAGTTTTTAACAACAGAATGGTTATAGCCATAATTGAAATTCTCAGTATGGATTTTACATTTTGTAAGATGTAACCAAATACCTATGTATAACATGTGCTTACTGAGTTGTCTTATATGATCTCTGAATTGAAAACAGTCAGAAACACGTCTTTACTTTGTGACATCTTCTTTGCTGTGCTAAGTGCTGGTTTATTTATATAAGATCTGAAAATTTGCTGTTAAGCAAGGAGCCATTCATTAGTTAAAGAAATGAAAAGACATTTGGAAAAGTAGATTTAAAGGACATATATACACCCACCCACAGAAAGGAAGAAGAGAAATAGAACACAGCCAGTCTCTCTAAACTCTTTAGTTTGGGCACCAAGTTAAGACACAAAGCATTTGCAACAACATTGTTGGAAGAGAGAATAAAAGAGACCCTGTACAACCATTAAGGCAATTAAAGAAAGATTAAGGTTGCATTTTGCTGAAAGACCCATTAATCAATAGGCCAGAAATCACAGCATGTTGCAAAACATAAGTCTCCAAAAAAGGAAGTGGGGGAGAACAAAACTAGCCCCCCATTCAAAGTTCCTCATGAGAAGTGGTGGATTATGTTTAAATCAGCTGTGATCACCTGTCTTTGTGATGTATGGATACGGAAATACCCTTTATTCGAACAGATCATAGTTTTCACAATTAATAAAGATAAAATGTTTGGAAGATATATTGCTATATGCAATATGTATATTCAGTGTCATAGCCTTATGTAAGAATTGCATGGAAAGAATCTGGTTTCCCCTATGAACTAATTGAAAGAATGTGGCAAGAGTGAAACCCAAATTCATTCTACATCAAATAGATCCATTGATAGCAAAAAGATTTATGTTAATCAGGATTTCTGGAAGACTGATTATTTTGTTTCCAATCTACACCAAATGGAATTAAATTTGAATCTCAGAAACCTACAATCTTGTATCACTTTAGCAAGATGCTTATAGGATTGCTTTATCAATATATCTAATATTTCCCCTCAACCAAAGATTAATTGACTAAAACAGAAAACCTTGCACCAAGAAAAGATATATTGTTCCCTAAAAATGTCAGTAATTGTTATTTAATTTAACTCTTAGAAGATACTTTAGATCACATCCTGTAAATATTTGAAATAATCAGTAGAAATAGTCTTTAGTAGAAATATCAAAGAACCAAAAGATTTTACCAATTTATTGAGCAGTATGCATTTTATGTCACTTTGCTTCAAATTCTCTCAATCTGATGAGGGAAAGCAAAACTTGAAGTAGAACTCTATTTTGGTAAATTTTGAAAATATATATTATAAGTCTTGGATGTCTGATGTCATCTACCTGACAGTTCTTTAAAAATTCAAAAATGAAATTGCTAACCACCTAATAAAAACATATAAAGTTGGATTCAGTTAATGAGAACATAACCAACATGACCCCAATTTTTAAAAAGGACCTGGAGAGATCCAATAACTTATTGACTGGCCAGCTTAATGTCTCTTTTGGCAAATTGGTAGAAATAATAATCTTAGAAAAAATGTGCACGTAGCTCACGGGTGTCAAACATGTGGCATCATGTTGCTGTCACGTGGTGTTTCGTGATGTTTTTTTCCCTTTATGGAGCTGGGGAGGGCGTGGCTTATGCGTGACACATCCACCCCTTGGGCTTGCCATTTTGACATCCCTGATGTAGATAAATAAGCCTTGCTGGGGAAAAAATCAACATGAAGTCTTCATGCCTTAGAGTTATCTGGAGTGTGAACACATGTGTCTGGATAGAGGTGACTCTGTCAATGCTGTATATCTATATTTTTCAAAAAGCTTCATCAAAGACTCTGGACTCAATTTATTAACCACAGAATAAGCAGCTTGTCCTTCTAGGAACTGATTTTAAAAAGAGTTCTATGCATTTTGTTATATAACTGTATGCTTTTCTTAATTGTATTGTACTTATCTATTTAATACATAAAGTATAAAAATGACCACTAACTTAGCTTTAAAAGGCGACTGCGAATCTTTGGAAGAAAGATCTGTCAAGAGCTGCTGCTCTTCAAAACTTAATATTATTTCCAGGTTGTGGGATGCGGGCATGGCTCCCACACAGGTGCAGAACAGTGATGGAACAGGATATGCCTCCATGTACTGCTTGTGAGTACCCAGAAGCATCCTGTTGACCATTCATTGTGAGAAACTAAGATAAGACTAAGATATGCTCTGGCTGGTCATAGCAAGATTTACTCTTATATTATGATGTGTTTTTCTATTATTTGCTCTCTTATGCCATATTTTGCACTTTCCTGAAGCATCTGAGCAGCAGGTTTGTAGAAATGCACGTAGAGAATTATACTACGATCTAAAGCATTCTCCCAACAGTAGAGTAACTATAATCAGAAACAGTCCATAATTAGCAAGGTAAATTATAAGCAAGCATTTCTCAATCCATTTAGCAGATCATGAAAGTGTGTTCAGCACGTTGAACTTCTATGAGAATTTTAAAATATATATGTATATATTTAAATGTTTTACCCAGGCAAAAAAAACTCCATAGGACTGGCCATTGAGGCTTATTTTCTTAAACTAATTGATTAAAAACATTTTCAAATACAGAAAGCAAAAAACTTCCTTAAAAGATAAACTCCATCCTATTAGATATATAAAGAAATCTTGTTATGGTATTACTTGACTCATCATCTAAGGTTGCACTCCTAAAGTTACCTAAAGATTGGCTGAAGTGAATGCACTTCAAGTATTCTGCAAGGAAATAAATATAACTGCGTGGTCCAAAAAAGTTATTTAGTTAATATCTCTGAAAACACATTCTGTTCAAAGAACAGATAAGATGTACCTTCACCACCTTCGTCATCACCATTATTATCTAACGGTGTTTTTTTTGTATGTTCAAAGTAATCTATATACTGCAATTCTGTTTTCCTTCAAATAACCCTAGTACATGAGTGGATGCTATTATTTCTGTTTTGCTGACAATGTTGGAAGGATGAGATTGAGAGGTTCTCATGTTATTGTTCATCATTTCCCAAAACAGATTAAGAAATAATGAAAATCCTAAATAATAAGGAACTTGAATGGAGCTACATCTCCCAGCACTTCACTAAATGGGGTCAGTGGCAAAGATTGCTGAGAGTTATCATTCAGTAGAATTGGTACAGATATTGTAAAGAAGTTATGGGATGAATGAAACTGGCACCAAGACCTTCACAGTTCTTAAATATTGCACCATCCAGTAAAGTGAAAGCAGCTCCCCTATTTGCTCTCCATCAGTGACTTGTCTAAATTAAAAAGATCCCCTACTGTTTGTGAAATGTGTTCAGGCAAAGTTGTAGTGATCTTTTTAGGAAAGAAAGTTTCAGAGAATGGAAGGAGTTGTAAAAGCTGCTTCTTTAGAAGAACTATAATTGCTGCTGAGTAACTTAGTTTTTCCAGCTGCTAGCAATCACCAAGTTAAATGCCACAGACTGGATTCTGCAATATTTCCACATTGTTTATTTTGCTTCTTGATAATTTTTTTAACAATGAAAACCCCTTTCCTATATTTTATGACATTTCTTTGTCTTTAAGATACCAAGGACTTTTTGCTGCCTTTGCAACAAAAGACCACCCTCCAAAAACCCTTAAAACTACAAATCCATCATGATGAGTAAGAGATGCTCATAGATGTCTGGCCAAAAAAGGAAAAGAGACTAGATATGGTCTTTGATGCTGTGCAGAAATAGTACATATCTAGTGGTTGGGGAAGTGGCACTTCTTTTATCTGTAGTTTCACTACTTTTTATTTCTTCATGTAATAACTATTTCTTCAGATAATCCTTCTATTTGAAGCACCACATGGAGGACAGAGCTACAGATAGCTATGTCTGATTGTTGTATCCTGTTTCTTGAATCAAAGACAGTATCTCTTAAACACTGTGTTAGATGGCAGGGAATTCTGGCTTCTGCTCATTAGGTAAGCAGTTATTTGTGGATTCTGGGGGCAGAATGGACATGAAATGGAGATTGGAGAGTAACTATGCTGCAATGATTCTATTCTTAATTTTCTAATGATGTAATAATAACCACTCTTTATATAGCAGGTGCTAGATAATTCAATACAATAGCCCATCTGCTGCGGGTGATTGCAGGATGACAATCCACAATTTGTGGCACCTGCAGTAGGACCTTCCAAAGATGATTTTTGTATCTACCATTGTGGGTAATGTGTTTGTAATATATCATTCATGTGGCTTCTTCGGTTGTTAAATTTCAGCTTCCATGAGTCTCAAACAGTATTGGAAACCTGCTTCCCAATTTAATAAGTTCTTTTGCTGAAGTTCTTGCTTGAGCACATCTGGAAGGTCCTCTTGGCCTTTGACCCCAGGCATTAGGTCCAGGATGTTAGACAAGCCCAGTATATTCATGTTTGCCTTGTGAAATTGTTCTGTGCATATCTTTTTCCTTTTTATTGGATTTCTTTTCAATTTTGGTCATTGTGCTCTTTTATATTGAGTATGGGAGAGATATTATTTTGTTTATTGTTTATTTATTGCCCAGAGTTATGTATTTAAAAGTGGATTGTATCCATGTTTTAATAAATAAATATGACTATTCAGCATATTTCCTAATGATCTTACAAAAAATGTAGTTTTGCAATCCAAAATTGTATTTCTGTGTACTTCCTATCTGGCAGCTGACTTATGATTTCAGCGCACATAGAGTAATTTAAGTCACAAGTTTTTTTCAAAAGCCTTGCTGAATAGAAAGATTACTTCCAAAAGAGTCCTAATACATTTACAAAATCAGCTGTTTGGTTATTCATTGCCATTGTGTAACCAAGCAACCCACAAAACTTGCCTTGTGCCCGTAACTCCCATGACAAGAAGAGGAGGAATGAGTGTATAAAAGGTATATGATATTTGTTATTAGATTTATATTCTGCCTTGAATATAGTTGTTCAAGATGACATAGACAGTTCTCGGTCCTCCTATTTTCCCCTCACAACAATACTATTTCTGTGAAGTACATGGCAGAGGGTGAACCAGAAGTGGATTGCTAATCTTTTTACTACCGGTTTGGGTGTGCCCCTGTGCATGCGTAATGCTTCTGCGAATGCAGGAGCCTCCTGCCGCCGCTGCTACCAGTTCGGCCGATCCAGGACAAACCAGCTACAAATCACCTCTGGGGTGAACTATATCCTAGGTTTCCCTGATTGCAAAATAATACTGGCCACTATACTGCCAGTATTATTCTGTGTGTGTGAGAGGGGGGGGGGAGGGAGGGAGAAAGAGAGAGAGAGAGAGAATCTAAAACAGCAGCAGCTAAAACAGCCAAAGTAGAGCACACCCGTTCTAAAGAGACCAATATTTAGAGGAAGTGTAAGAATATACATTCTTGTCCTATTTTATGATTCCAGTTGATGAATCTCCAGGCTATAAAAATATACTTTGCTTATTATTTAACTTAAACTTTGTCCAACTGCAATTAATTTTACAGTTTTTTAAAATGTTGTTATCCTTCCCTATAGTTATAGGCCTCTTACACTTGTTCTTATGCTTGCCTCCTGACCAAAGTTTTGAAATGTTGAATGAAAGGGAGTGTTGAAAAGCAATTACACTCACTTCTCTGCAGCTTGAAAGACTTGCCTTGCCTTAGTTGCTAAATTGTTCTACTATGCAAATGGGGAGATGAGAATTTGCTTGATTCCCCTCTTTCAAGTGGAACTACTGGATCTGAGCCTCCACCCCACCCCCAAAATCAGAATGACTCCTAGATGGCAGCAAAGAGGTAAAGGAAATTAACACTTCTTTGCTTTCAAGTGATTTTTGCAGTCCAGATCTGCAGGATTCCCTGCGTCTAGTCTCTAGGTATGCCAGGGCTCGCCCAATCCTTAAAAGTAGTTTTGGTAGTAGTGCCAGAATAGAAGAGGGGACAGCTGTTGGGGGGATGACAGCTGTTGGAGGATATTTTTCAGTATAAATATTAATATATGGAT